>NC_081559.1:89287867-89304364 GCF_022355385.1 Mustela nigripes | reverse complement strand
ATTATGTCTACCCATGAAAAAAATACTTCAGTGTTTTCTTTACATTTCAAATTACAATGGTCAGGTCACTACAGAGGGCCATCTAACCAGTTCTATAGTTCTTAGACTATACTGTTATTAAAATAAATGTCTATTAAAATTATGTCTACCCATGAAAAAAATACTTCAGTGTTTCTTTACATTTCAAATTACAATGGTCAGGTCACTACAGAGGGCCATCTAACCAGTCCATAGTTCTTAAACTATACTGTTATTAAAATAAATGAGAGCATAAAGAACCCCCCCCTTTTTGGTAAAAGTTCACTCAATTCCTAAATCCTTGTGCACCTATAGAAAGGTCAGATCCTGTTTCCTTACTTGCATGGAGATTTGCCTCGTGTGTTTTGTATGTAAAAGTATTGTACAAAGTAAATTAACCCAATCAAAGTGGTAATGACTGTCTTGAAAACAACAATTCTCACTAAGTATTTGAAGCATTGTCAGAGAAAGTGAAAAAATGCTGGTGTGTTCAAGTTTATATCAGAAGCCTAAACTGAGACCTCAAAACCAAATTCATAAATAAATTTAACCTCAAAAAAGAAAAAAAATGCTTAAAACTAAAATAAGTTGTTTCATCAAGTATATCCAGTGAAATAAGAAAAAAAAAATGACAATGTTCAAGGTGTGCTTAAACAATCATCTGGCAGCGATGTTGAGATGGAGAGTGTTCACGTGTACATTATTTGCTATTAAAACACATAACAGCTAAAATCAACAGAAATAATGTTCTCTAATTTTGTGAAGATAAAAGTCACTGTGAATTCAAAGATGCAGAAAAGATGACCCCTGTCCTCAAATCTAGTTAAGCTGATAAAATACAGGTTCATTCAAAGATGGCTAATAATACTAAAATGAATTTTTGACATTTCAATTATAATTCTTAATATTTTGAATTCATATCTTACATTTGGAACAGAATTACAATTATTAATTTATCTCCAATCTTTTCTTATTTTATAGACCTTAAATTCACTCATAGAGGGCTCTTTCATAAATGAGGCTTTTAGGAACAGTGTCATGAGTTAAATGCTAGTATCTAGATTTGCATTGGAGCTTACCAGTCTATTACACAAACTTTCAAAAGAAAGAAAAAAACCCCTCCCACTCCCAGAGATCAGCCTTCTTCCACTTATCATATTAAAAGAGAATATTGTTCAGTTTATCTTCAAGTATGGAATCTGTGACACAGACCTAAAAAACCATTATCTTGAAAGATAATCACTCTGTCATTAAGGAGGGATTATGGGGGAGTAATATTATTTGGAGCTTTTATGGCTTTGGGAAGAAAGTAGAGGAAGAGATAATTTTGTAAATAAGTGGTTTAGCATTTTTGCATTGGCCTGAAGTTTTGAGGTTCTTCATTTTTGAGGTTCTTTATTATAGTAATTTTTATGAAACTAAGATAGATGTGATAATGAAAGATTCTGAGTCATCTAAATCCTGGTTCCACCTAATTTGCCTTAAAATAGAAAGATAGATGGGCATATCAGCATACTCCCTACCTGCAAAGTGGCTCCCACTCCATCACATTTAGTGAGTAGCCTCATCGAGCAGGTAGCACTGGCCAGGACCAGTACCCCTTCAAAGAAGCTGTCACCTGTGGGATCCTGCTGGTGGCCTCAGCCTGGACTGGTGCTACCCTCAAGTGGCTCCCACCCTAGGGCATGAGGTTCAGGAAACAACTCCACTCACAAGTGTGCCCACAGAAGTCTCAGTCCAGCCACAATAGAAGGGTACACAGGGGGCACAACTGGAACACCTGTTTCTGGTGACGAAGGGGGGTTATTCATCTGGACCCCACAGGATACCTTCTGCATAAGACCCCTACTTTCATGACTAGGAGATATACAGCCACCCTAACAGAGAGTTAGGCAAAATGAGGAGATGGAAGAACATATTCCAAATTAAAGAAAAAGAAGAAACCTTAGAGGAAACAAAACAAAACAAAACACAAAAACAGAACAAAACAAAAAAGCTAAACAAAATGGAATAAGCAATCTTTCTGATTGTTCAATCTTTCTTATTGCTCAAAGCAATGTTCATAAAGACACAGAACACTAAAGAATGGATGAAGACAATGAGAACGTTAACAGAGAGATAGATAATATGCTTTTAGGTATAAGAGCTGAAGAATATAATAACTGAAATTTTTAAAATACGCTAGAAGAAATCAATAGCCGATTAGATGATACAGAAGAACAGATCAGCAATCTGGAAAACAGGGTGGTGAAATCACCCAGGTTGAACAGCCAAAATTAAAAAAATAAATAAACAAAACATGAAGAGAGTTTATGGGATCTCTATTAAAACATTAAGTGCTTATCGGGGTTTTAGAAGGAGAAAAGAAAAAGAAAGGTGCAGAAAACTTATTTGAAGGATTAATAACTAAAACTTCCCTAATGTGGGGATGGAAACAGACTTCTAGGTTCAGGAATCAAAGAGAGTTCCCAACAAAATGAACCCAAAAAGTTCTATACCAAGACACATTATAATTAAAAAGTCAAAATTTTAAAATGGAGAATCTCAAAAGCAGGAAGACAAAAGCAGCTAATTATATGCAAGAGAACTCTCATAATCTACCAGCTGATTTTTCAGCAGAAAATTTGTAGACCAGAAGAGAGTGGTCCACTATATTCAAAGTGAGGGGGAAAAAAAAATTACAACCAAAAAGACTCTACCTGGCAAGATTTTAAGTCAGAACTGAAAGAGAGATAAAGAGTTTCTCAGACAAAGTTAAAGGAGTTTATCACAACTAAACTGGCCTTATAAAAAATTTCAAAGGGATTTCTTCAAACAGAAAAGAAATGGCCATCACTAGAAGTAAGAAAATTATAAAAGGAAAAAAAAAAACTCTCTTAGTAAAAGCAAACATGCAATAAAAGCATAGATCAACCACTTACAAAGCTAGTATGAAGGATAAATGACAAAAAGAATAAAGTCACCTGTATCAACGACAATTAGAGAATTCACAAAATTTAAAAATGTAAAGTGTGACCTCAAAAACATAAAACATGGTTGGGTAGTAAAACTTTAGTGACTTTAGAACATGTCTGAACTTAAGTGACCATCAACTTGAAGTAGACTGATTATATAAATATACATTTACATATATATTTTATAAATATATAAATAACATTTATAAACATTTATAAATAAATATATATTTAATTCAAAATTTATAAATATCTCTCTTATTTATGAATATTTCAATTTATATTAATTCCATTGTAATCACAAAGGAAGAAACTATATAATTACATGAAACATAAAGAGAAAATAATCCAAACATGACACTAAAGAAAGTTGTCAGTCACAATGGAAGAGAGCAACAGAAGAATAGAAGAGCAGAGACAAACTTGAGAAAACAACTTAAAAACAGTTAACACCCCCTTCAGACCTGTACCCCTGGGGATAAAAATATATGTTTATAAAAAATAAAAAATTATATTAAAAAAAATAAAACAGTTAACAAATTGGCAATATACATGCCTATCAGTAATTACTTTAAATGTTAAGTATACTAAATGATTCAATCAAAAGACATAGGATGGGTGGCAATGGTGGTATAATGTTGAGCATAGCTGCCTTCTAAAAGACAAAGCTGAATGAATTTAAAAAATCAAGTTCCATGTCTATGTTGTCTATAAGACAGTCACTTCAGACCTATAGGCATACAGATAGGAAGTAAAGGGTTGGGAAGAGATAGTCCATGCAAATGGAAGCAAAAAGAAATCTGCAGCAGCAATATTTGAATAAAAACAAAACAATAGACTTTTTTAAAAGATTTTATTTAGTTATTTAACAGAGAGAGGGAATGCAAGCAGGGGGAATGGGAGAGGGAAAAGCAGGCTTCCCACTGAGTAGGGAGTCTGATGATGGGCTTGATCCCAGGACCCCTGGGATCATGACCTGAGCCAAAGGCAGATATTTAATGACTGAGCCACCCAGGTGGCCCCAAAACAATAGACTTTAAAACACTGCAACAAGTGACAAAGTGGGCATGACATAATGATAAAGGAATCAATCCAACAAGAGAATATACCAGTTTTAAATATCTATGCACCCAACATTAGAGTACCTAAATATAGAGAGCAAATATTACCAGACATAAAGGGAGAAACAGATAGTAATATAACCATAGTAGGAGACTATAACACCCCAGATATATCAATGAATAGCCCATCCAGATATAAAATCAATACAGAAATATTGGCTTTAAACTACATATTAGAATAAATGGACTTAATAGATACATACAGAACATGCCAGCCAAAAAAAACTGCTGATTACCTTGTTTTCAAGTGCACATGGAACACTCTAGGATTGGTCACATGTTAAACCACAAAACAAGTCTCAGTAGTTTAAGAAGTGCTTTTCCTTATCATAACAGTATAAAACTAGAAGTTAGTTACAAGAGAAAGACTATAAATTCACAAAGATGTAGATATTAAGCAACATGTTATTAAACAAGTGAGTCAATGAAGAAATCAAAAAGTAAATAAAAGGAATACATGGGGAAAATAAAATTGGACACAAAATACTCTAAAATCTATGGAACCCAGCAAAACAGGTTCTAAGAGGGAAGTTTATAATGATACAACCCTACCTTAAGAAACAAGAAAACCTCAAAAAACAATCTAACCTTACACCTCATAGGAAGAAAAGAAAGAACAAACATAGTTTAAAGTTAGTAAAAGAAGGAAATAATAAAGATAAGAGCAGAAATAAATGAAATATAAAGACAAAAAAGATCAATAAAACTAAAATAAGGTTCTTCAAAAAGGTAAATAAAATTGATAAACTTCAGCCAATTTTTCATCAAGAAAAAGAACAAGAGAGGACCCAAATACATAAAATCTGAAATCAAAGAGTAGAAATTACAACTGACAACATAGAAATATAAAGGATTGGGGGTGCCTGGGTGGCTCAGTTGGTTAATTGTCTGCTTTCAGCTCAGGTCATGATCCCAGGGTTCTGGGATGGGGCCTGATATCGGGGACACTACTCAGGGAGGTCTGCTTCTCCCTCTCCCTCTGCCTGCTGCTCTGCCTACTTGTGCTCTCCCTCTTTCTCTATGTCAAATAAAAACATAAAATCTTTTAAAAAAATGAAATACAAAGGATTACAAGAGACTGCTAGGAACAACTATATGCCAACAAACTGAACAACCTAGAAGAAAAGGAAAAATTCCTAGAAATGTACACTTTTCCAAGACTTAATCAGAAAAATAAAAAAGAAAGAAAATGTGAACAGAATGATTTCCAGCGATGAAATTGAAATAGTAATAAAAAACCTCCCGAAAAACAATTTTACTAAATCTATGAAGAACAAATATTACCTATTCTTCTCAAACTATTCCAAAAAGTTAAAGAGAAGAGGATGCTTCCAAATTTATTCTACAAGGCCAGCATTACCCTAATACCAAAACCAGACAAAAGCATTGAAAAAAAAAATTACACACCAATATTCTTCCTTCATAAACATACATGCATAAATTCTTAATGAAGTATTCACTTTAATTAAAAATGAGCAAGAGGACCTGAATAGAGATTTTTCTGAAGAACATACAGACGGCCAACACATACATGAAAAGATGCCCAACATCACTAATTATCAGGGAAATGCAAATAAAAACAATAATGACATATCAGCTTAGCCCTCTCAGAATGGCTAGTATCAAAAAAAAAAAAAAAAAAAAAAAAAAACAAGAAATAACAAATGTTGGCAAGGATATGGAGAAATGGGAATGGTCATCTGCTGATGATGAGAATATAAATTGGTGCAGCCACTGTGGAAAACAGTATGGAAGTTCCTTAGAAAACTAAAAATAGAAGTGCCATATAATTCAGTAGTTCCACCTCTGGGTAATTTGAAAAGATACGTTCATTACAGCATTATTTACAATAGCCAAGATGTGTACGCAACCCAAGTGCCCATCAACAGATGAATGGCTAGAGACCATGTAAAATACATAAAATACATATATATTGGAATATTACCTCACCCATCAAAAAGAATGAACTCTTGCCTTTTGTGAAAACACAGATGGATTTAGAGGGTATTATGCAACATGAAATAAGTCAGAGAAAGTCAAATGCTATATGATCTCATTTATACGTGGAACCAAAAATACAAAATTAACTGACAGAACGAAAGCAGACTCATAGATACAGAAGCAAACTGCTAGTTGCCAGAGGTAAAGGAGTTGGGGGGTTGGGCAAAATAGATGAAGGGGATTAAGAGGTACAATCTACAAGTTATAAAATAAGTCACAGGGATTAAAAGCACAGCATTGGGAATACAGTCAATAATGTAATAACTTTTTATGGTGACAGATGGTACCTAGACTAAATGTCTGATCACTTTGTAATGTCTATAAATGTTGAATCACGATGTTGTACACCTAAAATTCATGTAATATTTTATGTCAACTACACTTCATTAAAAAAAAAAAAACAGAGAGAAGACACAAGTGAAAACAGTTTTATGTCAATATTTGATGGTATTTATAATAGAAAGTTAACACATTTTCTCTGTCCTATGTTTTTAGGTAACAGAAAAATCTCTGCAGTATTCAGTGTGCATTTTACTAAATAAAAAATTGCTATTAGTTAAAATGTAACTCTGCAGAATTTATTTTTCTCAAAGACAGAATGAAGCAAAAGCTAGAGATTATATAACTTTGAAATCTTCATTGTATTATTTATATGGCCCTATGGTTTCTATAATTCAACTATCCACATGCATATTTATTAAAAGCCAGATGAATGGGACACAGATTTGCTCCTTTGCAATGAAGATAAAGATAAGGAAATCTAGATGGATGTAAAAATGTAATAAAGTTTGAAATATTTTCCAAGTTTTGGGGACAAATCAGATTTTTTTTTTATGATAAAAGTAGAGGAAGAGTAACATGTAATTCTAAGTTTGAGACAAAATTGGTTAGTGTCATGTGGGGGGATAAAATCATAACTTTTTTTTTTGTAAGATTTTATTTATTTATTTGACAGAGAGAGATCACAAGTAGGCATAGAGGCAGGCAGAGAGAGAGAGAGAGAGGAGGAAGCAGGCTCCCCACTGAGCAGAGAGCCCAATGTGGGACTCAATCCCAGGACCCTGAGATCATGACCTGAGCCGAAGGCAGCGGCTTAACCCACTGAGCCACCCAGGTGCCCTAAAATCATAACCTTTAAAGTAATGTTCTCCTCAAATTTGCCTCTCTACAGGACAGTAATATTTTTCCCCCATTTTATTGAAATATACTTGACATATAACATGTATAAGCTTAACGTGTACAACATGATGATTTGATATTGTATGTACTGCAAAATGATTACCACAATAAGGTTTGTTAATACTTCCATAACCTCAGATAGTTAGAATTTGTGTGTGTGTGTGTGTGTGCGTGGTGGTGGTGTTGGTGAGAATATTTAAAATCTACTCTTTCAGAAATTTCAAATATACAATACAATACTGTTCACTATAGCCTGCCAGAAAGTATCCTTATTTAGACAAGGATGCAAAATGGAGAGTTGAAATCTTAACTAGGCATATATTTTTCTAAGTGTCAAAAGAAATCTTTTAAGTTATGTTAGAGATCTGATGACTGAACCACTTAGAGTAGCTATAATTGTCATACATAAAAGTATACTGTAGGGGTAAAAGCAGAGAAGGTATATAAAAAAGAAAATAAATTGAGGTGGATAAAACATTGCTATAAGGCACTATAGAAGCATTTTCTGTATTAGTCCCTAGTAGAAAGTAGTACCACATCCAGGACAATGATTTTCCTGACTGACATTTTAAAAACATTATCCAATACCTTCATTTGGAGTTTCTTTGCTATATTCTTGGGCACACACTTTTGTACTATATTGTCATAAAAATCTTGAAAGTTAGGTAGAGAATTTGCATAATATATTAGAAAACTAAAATTTATGAAGATTGAATGATTGGCCTTTATTTTTAATTTACTATTTTTTTTTTTACTGATGATGGTTAATTTTCATCTAATAACTATCATTTTATTTCATTAAAAAGCATTTAATTTATTTACACTAAGGAAAAAAGAATACTCATTTCTCCCACTCCCACCACCTCTTTTAACTACCAATGTGTTCTCTGCATCTATGAGCTGTTCGTTTACTTGTTTGTTTTTTATGATTCTACATCTAAAGGAGGTCATAAGATACTGGTTTTTTTCTAACTTATTTCACTTAGAATGCTTCAAGGTCTACCCACATTGTCACAAATGGCAAAATAAAATTCTTTTTTTTTAAATTAATTTTTTATTTTTTATAAACATATTTTTATCCCCAGGGGTACATGAAAATACAACGGTTCAAAATCTGTGGGACACAACGAAGGCAGTCCTGAGAGGAAAATATATAGCGGTACAAGCCTTTCTCAAGAAATAAGAAAGGTCTCAGGTATACAACCTAACCCTACACCTAAAGGAGCTGGAGAAAGAACAAGAAATAAAATTCTTTTTTATGGTTGAATAATATCCCATTATATAAATATACTATATTTTCTTTAGTCATTTGGCTATTGATGGATACATGGATTGCTTCCACATTTCACTTATATATAATGCTGCAATCATCAGAGGACTGGATATATCTTTTCAAATGTTCATTTTTGTTTTCTTGGTTTCCTTAGAAGTGGAATGGCTGGATTATATGGTATTTCTGTTTTTAATTTTTTGAGAAATTCCATACTGTTTTCCATAGTGGTGAAAATTTACATTTTCACCATTAGTCCACAGTGTTCCCTTTTCTCTACATCCTTGCCAACACTCATTTCTTATCCTTTTGATGCTAGCCATTCTAAAAGGTAAAAGGTAATACCTCTTTTTAAAAAGATTTTATTTATTTATTTATTTGGATCTTAAGAGAGAGAGCACAAGCAACGGGGGCAGGGAGAAGCAGGGTCCCCACTGAGCAGGGAGCCCAATGTGGTTTTCAATCCAGGACCTGAGGGTCATGACCTGAGCCAAAGGCAGATGCTTAACTGACTGAGCCACCCAGGCACCTTGATCATTGTGGTTTTGATTTACATTTCCCTGATGAGTAATGTTGAGCATCTTTTCATGTGTCTGTTTACCATCTGGAAAAATGTTCATTCCATGCTTCTGCCCATTTTCAAATCAGACTGTTTTGGGGTTTTTTGGGGGCGGGATTGGGTTTTTTTTTGTTGTTGGTGGTGGTGGTGGGTTGCGGGGTTTTTTTTGTTTTGTTTTTGTTTTTTGCTGTTGAGTTGTGTGAGTTCTTTGTATATTTTGCTTATTACCTCCCATGGCTTTTAATTAGAAAAGATAGACCAAGATTTTCATCATAGCTATTGCCACAAACTAAACTCATCAGGTCTTAGCTCATTATTTCCATATTCCTTAAGCACTCAACTGTCCTATAATAGTACTACTCAAGGTAGTCACTCCACAATAAGATGAGGTACCTGTGCTAAAATGTAAATCAATGTATTTCTTCAAGAATTTTCTATCTCTCTCTGTTTTTGTCACACACACATATGCATATCTATATCTATGTGTAAAGATATAGACATATACATATATGTGTAAATACAATTAGTTGCCGAGAGATAATTATCTATTTCTATATCTATGATATATAAATATACAATGCATATTTATATATATATATACACATAATATATAGATGTGTCTCTCTCTCTATATATATAAATATATTTGTAGGCATATATTCAATTGAATTAAATAGTATGCTTAATGATATAGACTAGGCATTAACAAATTAGGGACTGCTAGTTGATCGCCTGTTTCTGTAAATCAAATTTTACTGAAATGCTGTCATACCCATTCATTTACGTACTCCCTATAAGGGAATAAGCACTATAAGGCATTGCAGGTGTGATAGAGACAATATGGCCCATAAAGTTTCAGACTTACTATATGACCCTTTAGGAAATGCAGTGGAGGAGTGAAGAGCCTCAGGATCACTTTGTCATTCAGGCATGCACTGGGCTGGTGGTGCAAGAGCAAAGATTTCCCCAGGTGCATTACCACCCAGATCTTAACCTCCTGATCTCTGAGCTTTCCCAGTTGCTAAGGACTGATGTTCTCATAAGATAAGTGGTGCACACAGGACTTTTACTATTCTATAAGCCCTAAATACCTGCTGTAAAGGTTCTACAGGGGCAGCATAAAGACTGTTGCATTAACATTTTAGGAGGAGCCCACAGAAAAGAAAGAATATGCATGACCCTGAAAGAATTCCCATTCTTCTCTCTTCAAAGCTTTTTAGGATGCTTTGAGAACCCAAACACAGACAGAGGCTTATTTTCTTCTTTTCCAATGTTCTTTTATCCCAGGGCAGCAAATCAGTTTCATTTCACATTTAAAAATATATAAATAACAATGAAACTTATGCAAATCACTCTAACAATTCCAGTTCAACTAATAATTAGGAAAAACTCAGTTACTGTTTCTCCAGAATAAAGTCTGTAAGAGTTACACTGTCTCTTTGGTACCGAATGCACTTGAACAAATTTTTCAAAATATTATCCTGTTTTCTTTTTCACTTTATATTCAATTGGATTGGTTCAAACAATTACATATTTTGAAATCCCTTTATATACATATTTTAGACAAGTACAAAGCATATTTTTTAAAAGTATGATTGTTTAAATCTATAATCAAGAAATTCTCAGTCAACTTACATGTCTCTGGGATCCATCATATTCACATCTTTCAATTTTTCCCAGGCTGCCATCTGAGAAATATAGCTTCTCTGCACGGTGGTCAATAGTGAGACCATTTGGAGTGAGTATGTCTGTACTGACCACCACTTGAGCGTTTTTCCCAGTCAGGGTAGATCTCATGATACTTGGATGCTGTTCATTCCAGTTGGTCCAAAACATTAAACTAATTAAAATGAAAATTATGATAATAAATTAAAGTTTTCATTAACAACAGAAACAGTAGAAACATAGCTATGTCGAGCTTTAAAGAGAAAAAAGTAAATTTAATTGTCTCATATTTGATGACCCTTAAGGAAGTCTAGGTAATAAGTGGAGATATATATATTCTATATGAATGTATTTTTTTCTCAGTTCCTTAAATAAAACCTAGAAACAATTTCTGAAAAACACTTGTTTTGTACATTCTCTCAAATAATTTAATTGAGTCAATTTGATGTATAGCGATAATTTATTTTAATCATGGATGAAACAGTTATCTCTTTCTTTAATTGGCAAATATCTATATCTCCTTCTCTTTCCTGGTTTGCTTTTTAAATTTTGCATTCTCCTTTGCATATGCTTTAGAGAAATACAATTAATAAACTCCTATATTTCTTTAATTTCTTTTTTTCTCTCTTTGTCAGTTTGATATTTTTATAAATGACAATGTTGCTTTTGGAATTCCAAGGTTACCCTCAACTTCCTATAAATATTATCTATTACATACAGATTTTATAGAATGCTTTAAATCAGTGTTTGTTAACCTGTTCTTTGGGGAAGCCTTTACAAGTCACTGGAAAAATCGAGCCTGTAGAGTTCCAGTTTCTCATCCCCATTTTTACCAAAACAACTCTTCTTTCTCTTCTTTTATCTATAGGACTGTCCCTAAGAGTTTACTTGAAGACTGGTTGTTGCTGCTAAGAATGTAACAAGGGAAGGAAGGAAGGAAGGAAGGAGGAAAAAAGGAGGAAGGGAAGAATGGAGGAAGAGAGAGAGGCTGACAGGCAGGCTCTTCTACATATTTGAAGAAAATGCTTAATATATGTTGACAAAGAAAGATTATGTGAAATAATATTTCACATTTACAGCAAGATTATATATACCATTCCTATGTATAATCATTTAAAGTTCATATAAAATTATAACCAACATTTATAACTGAACAATATTCAAGTCACAACAAAAATCTTCCTATTTGCTAGTTTAAAATATAACCCCCACCAAGAAGAGCTGGGTCAACATGCTCTTTGTTAAAATGTTTCATAGCCTTTTCATCTGTCCTATGGAACATGAAAGTTTTCTAAGTGAGCAAGTGTCAAAAATATGTTGTCCTCTAAATGAGTAGATTTGCAAAAACAAATGGCATTCCAGTTTCTTAAATGGCACAGTAGTTTTATCCATACACTTTGACTTTTCAAAGAAAAATAGTTAAATCATTTTAGAAGTTATCCATATAATACAAAGTATTAAGCACACTTACCTGCCGTATTTTCCTCAATTATTGGTTTTAGAATAACAGAATTTCTGAAGATATTAATATTCTTTTAATTTCACCTTTCATTTCATAAATAAGAAAATGGAGGTCAGAGAGCTTGAGAATTAAAATTATAGTAACTGGGGGCACCTGGGTGGCTCAGGTGGGTTAAAACCTTTGCCTTCAGGTCAGGTCATGATCTCAGAGTCCTGGAATC
Organism: Mustela nigripes; assembly: GCF_022355385.1. Taxonomy (NCBI): domain Eukaryota; kingdom Metazoa; phylum Chordata; class Mammalia; order Carnivora; family Mustelidae; genus Mustela; species Mustela nigripes. Next base: position 89,291,915 of record NC_081559.1, on the reverse strand, counting down.
GAGCATCACATCGAGCTCTCTGCTTAGCAGGGAGCCTGCTTCCCTTCCTCTCTTTGGCCATGCCTCTCTGCCTACTTATGATCTCTACTGTCAAGTAAATAAATAAAATCTTTAAAAAGAATAAAAATAAAATAAAATTATAGTAACTAAACCAAGTTTTAAACTCAAATTATTTTTTACCTAGAATTTAAAATTTAATTTTAAAATTTCTGTTAACCAACTGACATGCATTTTCAAAAGTGATTTGAATGTGTCATTGATACGCATAGTAAAAAAAATACTTTAAATTTTAGTTACATGTAATTTTCAGTTAAAACATTTCAGTGTGTTTAATTCTAATTTACAGTTCACTATATGTAAGATGAAGTGTAATTTTAGCTTATGTAATACATATTATAGGATAAAGCACTTATCAGTTAACTAGTTAACTGGTTTTAACTTATCAGTTAAAACTAACCACATATAATATTATCAAATATCACCCTTGGGTTTATTTCAAAATTATCGTAGAAATTCCTTTAATTGAAGAACACTTATTATTGTCCTCAGAGTCTCCTGGTGAACCTTCAAGATCAATGCACTTGATTCAACAACAAGCTGTAATGTAGTTGGTCTGTGGTATGAGAGGAACCATCTCTGCCCAGGCATCTGAGCGCCTGTGTCCATCTGAGCTAGGTCACCAGAGCTATGTGAGGAATCAACTTTCTCTCAACCTTGAGTCTTCGCTTATAAGATGGAGGTGTTAAATGAATTAAATATAATCTCATTTCTAGCTCTTAAGAGTGTCTAGATTTAGTTAGTCATATACTGACTAATTTACACACACTCCTTAAGTGGTCAGGGTGAGCGTTTATCAATATATTTTTTTTATTCTTCAATTTTTTTTTTGTCACATCTAAAAAGAGTTCTTCTAATTCTATGTGGTAAAAGCCAGATTTGTCTGATTGTTGTTTATTTGATTAATTTAAGAACAAAAGGACTTTCCAGTGGTTAACAAATATTCTTATCATATTATATGGAAGTGGAATTTCATAAATATCTTTTTTTCTGCCTAACCCAAGCTTCATTATTTTTTTTCATACAATTGCTTCCTTATGGCATCCACACCAAACATGAATATTTTTCTAATATTTTTATTACTCTATAGCCTGAGCTCCATACTCCATACTCCATAGCCCTGAGCATTTCTTCTTGTCACAAACTTTGTAAGTATTATTATAAATGCTTGTACAATATATCTTCAAATATATGTGGACAATTTAGACTATTGTCAAGTCTTTTGAAAATATAGCTTTACACAAAGAGTTATTGTTTTCTCTGTATTTCAACTGGAGAGATTCCCAGTTGCTAAAATTACTTAATTAGATTATAGAAATGTCTCTTGGTTTTCAATACATGTTAACAGTTTTCTTCAGATTTATCATTTCAATCAGCTATGCATTAATGTCTTCTTCTTATACCTTTTCCAGCATGGTATTGTTTCTATTTTCCCTTTCGTCATTTAAATTTAAATTTAAAGATTTTGCTGGAATTCTCACAGAGTTGATACCTTGCATTTCACAAGTCTGGATTCTAAGTATTCACATTTATAATGCTCATTTAAAAAAATAATGTTATGAATCAGGAAAGGAGAACTTCAAAGAACACCTGTGCCTTAAAAGGTAATTCTTTTTAAAATTAACATAACTTTGATAACATTTGACTTCTTTTTATTTTTTTAAAGATTTATTTATTTGACAGAGAGAGATGACAAGCAGGCAGAGAGGCAGGCAGAGAGAGAGGAGGAAGCAGGCTCCCTGCTGAGCAGACAGCCTGATGCAGGACTCGATCCCAGGACCCTGAGATCATGACCTGAGCCGAAGGCAGCGGCTTAACCCACTGAGCCACCCAGGCGCCCCGATAACATTTGACTTCTAATGAAGAAATAATAATTCACTGTTTCTTACTTTTGGCATTCATCCAGGGCTAGCACATGTGGGTGGTCATCCTCTGACATGGTAATGACTGCTTCCCTGTCAAATGCTCCTGGTCGCGTCTGGTCCACTGTGTGTCTGGTGATGGATGAAGTAGTCGAGCTGGTCCAGTACAGTGTATCCCAAGCCCTGTGATAGGCAAGTCCTTCAACAGAGCCCACATCTGATGGGAAAAAGAAAATAATAAATTTACACTTTTATCTACAAAAGAGAGTTTCTGGATAGAAAAGACATTTAAAATACATTCATATATCTACATGTTATTTTAGCAATAATTTCTTCACAAATTCTCCAGACTAAAAACATAATAATTTTGATGCCTACAATTGATAACTGATTATACACAGCAAAACTGAGTTATGAACTGGTATATTTGTCACAAGAGCAATTTTTACAAAATCATGTCATTAAAGTCTGAAACGTCCCACCACCCCCTCAAGAAAAAAGCCCTCAATTAAGGAATTGATTTTTATTTAAGAAAATGGTGTCTCTTTTGTTCATGTCTTAATCATTAATTTTCAAAAAGTATCTACTGTGCAATAATTTACAGATGCTTTTGAAAATCATATGTTGAGGTTCCCACTGAGGTATAATCATAATGAATTTTATCCTGATACTATATCTAAAGATGTCAAGGAAAAGTAAACACATCAAAAACTACGACAGTATTGAAAAGCCAAATCCAACACCACATTTCCATTAAACAATGGTAGAGAATGTTTTAATAAGTAACTGTAGTAAGTTCTTTGATTCTATTCAACTAATGTGATATAAAAGTAAAAGAAATGAAATTAATTACCAGCTAACATATACTTTAAGTGTTTGTCAGAAAAGATAAATGGTAGTACACGGACTCCAGTACATAAAAGTGACAATGTGAAAAAGAGTAATTATTTCTTAAATTGTGTTCCCAATTACTAGGATAACACAAGATAGCTGTGTTATTTTTCAGAGGAGTTTTGAGTACCTTTTTTAGTATAACCAAATTATTATAGTTTTTCCTTTGTGTTGTTTGTTTTCCTCAGAGTTATTACTCTTAGCATGTTTAATTTCAGGAAGAATATATATAGCTCTGGCAATCAGGCTAAGAAATTAACATTGTAACAAGCAGAGCTTTTCAAATGTATTTCTCTCAAGGAAACTCTAAAAGGAATTATTCAGCTCTTCTAAAGTTAGGTATATAGAGAGGGTTATTTTCAGGTTTAAGATGGGTAAATATTTAGTTTGATGGTTAACAGAACTTAGTGACAGTGCAAAACAATATTAAGTCTTTTGAACTGGATATCTTTAATGTGATTAAGCTTTGTCAGTTTTTTTCTATACACAACAGAGAAAAATCTACTAACAATGCAATTATTAGCTACCATCTATTGGGTACTGTCTTTCTCCTAGGAATGGTACTATTTTGCATGCAATACTTTATCTGTAAAGCTTTGTGGTGGTATTTGTTTTACTGCTCTTCTTTTCCTAAAAAGGAAACTGAAACCCATGGTCACAGGACTGATAGAGTTAAAGTACGATTTTAGGTTAATCTGCCTCCAAAAGCCTATATTCTTTGGCACTACCATTTAGAGATGGGTTTAGAGCCCCTATCACTAATTCTCAATCTACACAAAGCTAGAATCAAACAAATGACTCATTAGTTTCATCTTGTCTGACTCTATGAATTGTGTAACCAGTAATTTACTGTGAGTGGCCTCCTTTCACATTCAACAAAACAATTTACCAGAAATTAATGTGGGTGATTAGTATGGAAACTTAGACCAGAGATGACGGGGAAAAAATTATTAAACACAATCACAATAAAATCTGTAAAACTCTTTTTATGTGGATCATATTGTGTTCTTACTTGAGGTGAGGAGGTAGGAGATCGAAAATGGTTAAAGGTATTTCAATTATTAATTTAAAAAAATCATCCCTTCCACTGTATTTTTTGCACTTTCATACCATGTTAGAAATGAAGCTTACTCTATTAGTAGTGTAAGCATCATTATGCTCTTTCACTATTCACAGAGTGAGAAATGGTGTAGCTATGAAAAAATTCATGTAGATCACAATCACTCATTAACCAACTG
>NC_081559.1:89279328-89284867 GCF_022355385.1 Mustela nigripes | reverse complement strand
TCTATAGGATCTAAAGACAGGGAGGTAGGCTCAATTTTCAACCCAGGTACTAATGAGGGTATACAAATGGTTGATAAAACATAAAACATGTCTGATATTATCAGCCATCACAGAAATGGAAATCAAAGTCATACATCACATCCATTATGATGACTGTAATTTAAAAAGATAATACGTTTGGGACGCCTGGGTGGCTCAGTTGGTTAAGCAGCTGCCTTCGGCTCAGGTCATGACCCCAGCGTCCTGGGATCGAGTCCCACATCGGGCTCCTTGCTCCGCAGGGAGCCTGCTTCTCCCTCTGACTCTTCCTTCCACTCTGTCTGCCTGTGCTCGCTCTCACTCACTCTCTCTCTGACAAATAAATAAATAAAATCTTTAAAAAAAAAAAGATAATACGTTTTAGCAAAGAAGTGGAACACTCATATATTGCTGGTGGGAATATAAAATAGTGCAGCTGTTTTAGAAAAGAGTCTGGCAGGTTTTCAAAATTTTAAATATATAATTACCACTTGACAGAGCAAGTCCACTGGTAGGTCCATACCCAAAAGAACATGGATACACATGTTCATTGCAGTTTTATTCATAATAGCCAAAAGCAGAAATAGCTCAAATATCAACCAGCTGGTGAATGGATGAATGAATTGTGGTACATCTATACAATGGAATATGTTTTAGTCGTAAAAAAGAATGAAGTACTGATAATAAGCTAAAACATGGATGAACCACGAAAATGGTGTACTAAGTGAAAGAAGCCAGTCACATTAGACTACTTATTCTATAATTTCCTTTACAAGAAATCTTTAAAGGCATAAAATAGATTAGTGGTTATCTGGTTAGGGGGCCAGAGGTGGGAGAATAAAAAAGTAACAGAACCTGTATGAGCTTTTCGGGGGGGGGGGTGAGATGAGGAAAATATTGTCAAATTAATTATCAGTATGGTTACACAACTGTGAAAATACTAACAGACACATTAAATGGGCAAAATGGTCTATGAATGATCAAAGTAAATCTGGAGCTCTTTTGAAGGAAATGTACAAAATAATATGAGTATAAGCATCAATAAATGGGGTACAATTGGGGCTCCTGGGTGGCTCACTGGGTTAAAGCCTCTGCCTTCAGCTCAGGTCATGATCTCAGGGTCCTGGGATTGAGCCCCATGTTGGACTCTCTGCTCGGCGGGGAGCCTGCTTCCCCCTTTCCTCTGCCTGCCTCTCTTCCTGCTTGTGATCTCTCTCTCTGTCAAATAATGAATAAAACCTTTAAATAAATAAATAAATAAATAAATAAATAAATAAATAAATGGGGTACAATTTAAGTTCTAATTTGTAAGTACTTATATTTATTTTTTTGAGTCTAGCCACAGGGTTGCTGGACATAGTGTACATGTCAGTGGACAAAAATGCATATGGTTTAATTGTTAGCCAGAGAGGATACTGTAGGATATTAAAACTCCTGCTAGTTTCTCTTGAGTCTACCTTACCAAAATGCTTTAGAAATGACTAACAACTGGGTTATTTTCCCTTTTCTAACTATTCAATTGGAGAACTGATTTTAATAGATTTCAATGTAGATCACTTACTATAAATTAGACTACCACCTTCTGGTTTGAAGACATTTTTTATTTCCACATTGATGAATATAATAAAATGACTAAAATACCTTTCAGATATAGGCTTTCATTTTTATTTCCTCAGATTATGTAAGGCCATTAACAAATCACATATCAAAACTGATAAGAACTGGTAGAGGGTACTCACCAGGATATGATCTGTAATTTTTGACATTCATTCAGATTGGGGATGGCCCACCATAGGCTGCCAAATATTTGGGATGTCAACCTTGATCACACCTAAACTATAGCAATAGATTTTATCTGTACACTTTGCCCTGCATCTTTATATTCTCATATTCTTTAGAGCTGAAAAAATTTTTTTTACTAGTCTAACTTACCAAACACTAAAAAAAAAAAAAAAATCAAAAGCTATATAATAGTCTACAGATTGAAAGAAGGGACAATTATACTGAGAAAAAAAAAGTGTATATATTTTTGTGACTAAATACCTGGAAAACAAAGGATTTGCTGAAAAACTATTAAGAGTTCAGTAATATGGCAAGTGTTAAACGAATGAAATTAATAGCCTATTATGTACAAAAATAACTAGTAGATAAATAATAGAAAGAAGATGCCAATCCAACTAGCTATTTATGCTGTGGTTCCAGTCAATGAACATACATACCTATACCACTGCTCATGCTTGACCACCTGAATCTGACCCTTCTTGTGCCCAAGTATTGCAATAAAGTTATCCTTCAAGAATGTGGATATTGAACCTCAGGCCCTCATCCCTCTTGAGACAACCTACTCAAAGAGTTTGAATGGGTAATTGCTTTATATTACTCTTTTGTCCTCATTATCCTACTTAACTAAAACACTTTTTTCTTTCCAAAAGCAAACTTGTTCACAGTCAAGCTCTCTGTCTTTAACAAAGACAAGCGTTCACTATTATCCCAAAAGTGGTTTTAATTCCCTGGAACCAGAGTACCTCAAATATTTCCAAGTTAGAAGACAGTATTTGCTTTACATTGCACAACAAACAGTGCTATTTACTTAGGTTTGCCAGAAAAAAAAAGGAACAATTTGCCCTAAGGGAATATTGAAGCAAATTGAAACAGCTTGAAGCTTTTAGGTGACAGTGGTTTTTTTTGTTTAGTTTAGTGTTGTTTTTCTCTTAATCTTACTTGTGAGTGTGTGTGTGTGTGTGTGTGTGTGTGTGTGTGTGTATCTGTTTTCAGCTTTAAAACCTTTAAAGATCCTAGTTTCTGCCTGAACTTATGACTTAGTTGAAAATTTTATAAATTCAGCTCTGTCTCAACAAATGCCTTTATCTTGTTTCACCGCTAATGGAAGCAAAGAAATATAAGCCATGAAAAAATTGAGCATATGGTTAATTACAGTTGTGTTGTTCCTTTAGGAGTAACTTGAGATAAGTCCTGACTCAAGTAAGATTAAAATAACATTGGAATGCCTAGGGCTTCCAGGAAAAACATAGACTCCAAGGTTTCTAAAACACTCAAGTATGTCATACTTCACCCTCCAGGGAAAGGCTGGGACACCTTCTATGTACAGGCTTTCTTTGAGAAATATAATTAGCGAATCACTTGAAACCCATCCTCATTTTCTTTGTGAGACTGCAGTAAATCCTCAGGCCAAAGTCATGAACTGAAATATTCTTGAGAAGAAGGTGTTTTTGCCCATTTTCAGGTATCTGGATAAAATTAAACATTTTCCTCACTCAATTCATACAATATAAAATGATCTCAATAGCAATTCCTTCATAAACAGAACAGACAATAATTTCTTAGTATCCTATACAGAAAGGGAAGGCCTTCTTATCCAGACTACAGCCCAGCTTCTCAAGATCCATCATTTAGATTCCTGTTCCCTTGATGTAAGGCCACCTATTCATTGCTTAAATATGTCTTGTAAATAATATCCTCCAGAGAATAATTTGCTAATTTATAAGTGATTAATGTTTTCTATGTTTTATTTTATTCTATCATTTTTAAGGGTCCATAAAGTATGGTCATTTTTTATGCAGAAGAAAAGATGAGAAACAACTTCAGATTCCTCAAAAAATTAAAAATAGAGCTACCCAATGACCCTGCAATTGCACTACTGGGTATTCCACAGATACAGATGTAGTGAAAAGAAGGGCCATCTGTACCCCAATTCATAGCAGCAAAGGCCACAATCACCAAACTGTGGAAAGAGCCAAGATGCCCTTCAAAAGACAAATGGATAAAGAATATGTGGTCCATATATACAATAGAATATTACTCAGCCATCAGAAAGGACGAATAACCATATTTTTTTTTATCAACAGGGATGGGACTGGAGGAGATTATGCTGAGTGAAATAAGTCTAGCAGAGAAAGTCAATTATCATATGGTTTCACTTACTTGTGGAACATAAGGAATAACAGGGAGGATATTAGGAGAAGGAAAGGAAAAGTGAATTGGGGGAAACTGGAAGGGGAGACAAACCATGAGCAACTGTGGACTCAGAGAAACAAACCGAGAGTTTTAGAAGGGAGGGGTATGGGAGGATGGGTAGAAGCCTGGTGGCAGGTATTAAGGAGGGCATATATTGCATGGAGCACTGGGAGTGGCACATAAACAATGAATATTGGAACACTGAAAAAATACAATAAAATAAATTTAAAAAAAAACTTCAAAAACACAGTCTTGAGAAAGGAGTAGAAATGAGGGCTTTGGGTACCTATATATAGTACAAATATACATGGTCCTTAACAGAAATGTAGCATTATATCCAGCTTGTGAGATGTTTTTTAGTGATACATTATTACTTTCATGAAAAGTGTATGCTGTACATGTCAATTATACATTTTTAGTTAGATAATAAATGTGGTACATAGAATTAATTGGGCAGAATATATACATGTAGCTTCTGGTAATCTTAGGGCCTTTTAAACTGAATTCGGTCAAGAGCAATTATGATGTTGACTGCGGCATCAGAAGCATAGCACCTTATTTAGCCATTACTGTACGTATTTCTCCTCCTTCTCCTTTTCTTCCTCCTCCTCCTCTTTCTCTTCTTTTACTTCTTCCTCCTCTATTCCCCTTCCTCTGTCTCTTCCCCCTTCATTTCTTTTTCCTTCTTTCAGCTCTGCCTTTCCTTCTTCAGATATCTGATCTAACATTACTGAAAACCATACTTATTCTACATCACTTTGCCCCTGATTCAGAGTCTCACTTCTTCAGTGTTCTCCCATGTTCCACAACCATTATTTCCTGCCTGATTCTGCCTTCCATCTATTTTTCATTTGCTTGTTTGTTTTTAAATAACCCTTTATTTGGTGATTTCAGATCCTGACTTCTCTCTGGCTTGAATCCATGTCATCCCTTCTATGCCATTCTGATCCACAGCAAAATTATCTGTTTTGGCTTCTTTGCTCCCTCTTATTGATGGATTTCTGTGGAGTAGAGTGGAGTGGAGGAAATATTATTCCAGACACCCTTTTGTTGCTCTGCCAGCTCTTGGCTTTTTAATGCTATTGTATCAAGTGATTGGTCTTAAACATATGAGATTCAGTGCAAGCTAACTTTCCATATTCTGATGTTAAATTTGTTTCTTTACATAATGTATGTAAGTAAGTTGATACAATATCTATGTTTTAAGCTATATAGAAATAATAAAATTGAATAATTCTTTCCTGAGTCACTATAATACTTAGAACAAATATGTCTACATAATAAATGATATATTTTTTTAATTTTTTATAAACATATATTTTTATCCCCAGGGGTACAGGTCTGTGAATCGCCAGGTTTACACACTTCACAGCACTCACCAAAGCACATACCCTCCCCATGTCCATAAACCCACCCCCCTTTTCCCAACCCCCCTCCCCCCAGCAACCCTCTGTTTGTTTTGTGAGATTAAGAGTCACTTATGGTTTGTCTCCTTCCCAATCCCATCTTGTTTCATTTATTCTTCTCCTACCCACTTAAGCCCCCA
>NC_081559.1:89234193-89276328 GCF_022355385.1 Mustela nigripes | reverse complement strand
ATTATTATTATTATTATTATTATTACTATTGCATTATTCTACACAAGGCTACCTCCAATTACACTTAGCAACACTGATGTTTTATTGGAAAAATTATCATCCCCATTTTCCACAAGTAGAATGGGAGAAATAATTGTTATAGGAGTAGGTTTCTGAACTCTAAGAAAGCACAATCTACATTTGAAAATATAATTCTCTCCTTATTATAAAAACTTGATCTTCATATTATTTATTCCTCAAGCCTTGGAATAAATTCAACCATTTGGACTATATCTTTGAGTCTTAGCATTATTACTTGTGGGTTTATAACAAATATATTTGATGATCTTTTAGGTAGAAAAGGAGTGGGACTACTAGAAAATTAAGCAATTAGGAAATGTTAAATTTTTCTAAAGAAAGAAACAAATATAGAGAGGCATAGAAAAGAAAGTAAAGACTAAATAAAAGTGAATATATTTTTTTAAAGACAGGCAGTTATGAAGCAGGAAAATAGAGAAAAGCTATTCCAGATGACAGGGATTGTGGAACAAAGGTTTGATTCTCTATGGCCACATTTTTCAAAGAAAAAGTACAGAAATTATTACTGGAAATAGAAAGGAATATAAAAGATGGATAGAAATATTTTATTGCTAGGAAATAATAGTGTTTTTGCATTCAACTCAATATGAAAAGATATTAAGAATTTTATTTAGAAATTATTCTTTAATCTTTTACAAACTGTGATAAATTCAGAATATATTTGTTACATATAACACATTGATTACATAAAAATACTATACATTGTATGTGCACACAATATTTTCTTTTGAAGATTTATTTATTTTAGAGAGAGAGTGTGTGTGCACAAGTGAGGGGAGAGGCAGAAGGAGAGAATCTCAAGGAGACTCCTTCCATCTCACGAGCCTGAGATCATAACCTGAGCTGGAATCCTGAATCAGAAACTTAACCAACTGAGCCATACAAGTATCCCTATGGACACAATATTAAAATATCATAATGCGAAAAAAAAATGCCAATTAAAAATATCAATATGAAATACAAAGGCTCACCTTAGTAGATACTGCCCATTGAAAGTGCTTTAAATAAATAAAATTGAATTTATGCATGTTTATTTTTATTTTTTAAAAATATTTTATTTATTTATTTATTTGAGAGAGAGAGACAGAGCACAGTATGTGCAGGGGCAGACAGAGAGATAAGCAGACTCCCCACTGAGCAGAAAGAGGATGCAGGGCTGGATCAATCCCAGAACCCTGAGATCATGACCTGAGCTGAAGGCAGATGCTTAACCAACTAAGCCACCCAGGCATCCCAGACCTTACACATGTTTAAATGGAGTGGAAGGTATATAATTGTAAACACACTTAACTAATGTTTAAAGCAAAATAATAATGACAGTGTTAAATTCCTTGCAAATAATCCCAATTACAAGCAAGGAGAATTATTTATTGAATACTTAATTTATCCTCAGCATCATAAAGAAGGAAATACACAAAAAAGAGGGTCCTAGAATCTACTAGAAGTGAAACCTTTTTTCCCCACTAACATGCCATTAATTAAATGCCAAATAACATAGTGTAAATATTAAGAAGTACAAAACTTCAGGGTGGTACCTGTGATTTTTGGAACAATTTTATGTCATCATATTTACTTTAATCACACAAGCATTTTAATCTAAATATCTTCAAATTTCTACTTACTTTTTAATGAAATCATTAGAATCTATGTAACTCATTTTTTAAAAATTTATATTTCTCACCAGGATTAATTTCTACAGTCTTCTCTGAGTACATTTATAAACTGTCTCCATTTCCCTCCCTCATCTCCATCCTCAACATCCTTAGTAACCTAAATTTATTTATCAGATCTTTTATTCACTAATTTTCAGCACTTCTCAACTGTTGTGACTTTATCTACTTAAGAGGAATCACACTCAACAATACCTCTTCTGGGCTTCAACTTGGCTGTTACCCTCTCCCAACCCTTACCTTCTTATTTGTTAGTGTTTTCATAACTGAACTTACTGTTCATTTGTACCCTAGTGTTTGAGTATGAAATCTATTTTCTATCATGTAATTAATTACTATACTTAGTCTATGATATGTGGCCTACCAAAAATGAACAACCTGGTCAACCATTTTAATGTTGTTACTATTAGCCTCAATTTTTATGTTTTTCTTTACCTTTCATTCCTCTAAAGCTATATCATTCTTCAATTTACTTCTTATACTTCTCTTTAGAAAATGGAAGATTATTGAAGGAAGAGAGAGAATTATGAACCACACTCATCTAATAGAACTTTAGATTGGCCTTTTGCTCTCTGTGGGACACATCAGCGACATCTTGGTGAGTTATATGTCACCCTTCACAGTGTCTCATTCTTTTTATTTCCTCCCATAATTCTCTCCTTGCTTGACTTTCATGATTATATACATTCTTATCTCTCTATATATACCTACTACTACTCTCTCCTCCTATTTCCCATTTTGAGAGATCCCCAAGGCTCTTAGTGAACAGAAGACATCTCATGACATGGGCTATAAGCCCTATCCTATGACCCTGGCAATGCCTTTCTCTTAGCCAGGATCCTCTGAACCTCTCTGGACTAGCCCTCAACCTTGGCCTTTAAAAGCTATAGTCTTTCAGCACAAATTATTTCATGCACTCCCTGGCCCCATGCTAAAAATTTAAACAAACACTAACCTCTTTTCTAACTGCTTAAGGCAGCATCCCTAGAATAACCCTAAATCCCCTTAAAGTGTCTGTTTGAGAAAGTTCAAGGCTGCCAAAAGAATTTACTTTATATTCCAGCCAACACTTGCTGATAGGCCCTGACCACTCTTTCTTAGAGCATTTACTAAAAAGCGCTTACAATGATGAATACTTCCACTGACCCTTTTAATATATATCTCCTACAACTCAAGAGTGTCATTCTCAAGGACCTGAAAGCTATTCCTTTGAAATGTAACCATCAGGTAAGATAAGGACTATGCTCTCAGTCTCTGTGGGAGAATAAAATCCTAACTTTCATAATTGCCAGCTACAGACACAGTTGGCCTAATGGAATTTACAATGACAAACTCTGAAATTTTTCATTTTCTTTCCACTGCTAATCCTAATACTTATTCCCTTATTCTCCCTTTAAATCATGCAAACATCTCTGGACAAATCAATTAATACTGGACTATCCCATGTTACACAATAGAACGTTACTGATTAAAACATGGCCTTACCACTTTAACTTATATCTGGCTGTGTTTACATATGGTCTCCAAACATGTATTTTTAGTTCTATATTCTTCTATCTTCAGAATAAAATAAAGGAGATTTAGTTTTGCTTGCTAACTTTATATATATATATTTTTCTTCTTAGTAGTAGTATTTGCCTCTCAAAAGAAACCTCTTTATTGTAATTAAATAACTAGATAAACCACTTATAGAAATAATTGAAGAGATGTCCTAGGAACATGTCTGAAGGTAAATCACACTTTATGCTTTTTCTTGTTGAGAAGAAGACCAGCTCTCTATGAGAGCTGAAATGCTTTGGAAAATAGAGTAGATTTTTTAGTGCTATGTGATTGAAGAGAAGAAAATTATGAGGTAATAACTGGAGAGAGAAATTTGAGCAAGGAAACACTGAGATCTTAGAAATTTGCTGTGTGTTGTTCAGTGAAAACCTGCTAGTACCTTTTTCTGAAATTTCACATGTAATATCCATTTTTTATTTAGGTTTGTTGACTGGAAAGCTTCCTGGTGTTATGGCCTCAAGGAGAATATAGGGCAAGAGTCTAAATATGTGCATGGGAAGCTTAGTATATCTGAATTATGGCTATAGATTTAGATCATGTTCTCTCACCATCTAAATTAAATACACTTACAGAAGTGTGCCTGGGTGGCTCCGTTGGTTAAGTGTCTGCTTTTGGCTCAGGTCATGATCCCAGGGTCCTGGAATTGAGCCCCTCATTGGGCTCCCTGCTCAGTGGGGAGTCTCCTTCTCCTGTTCATGTTCTCTCTCTCTCTTAAATAAATAAATGAAATCTTAAAAAAAATGTCTTCTCAAGATGCTTTTCTCATATTGTCACTTTTCTCATCTCTTCTCATTTCTCCACATATTGTAGACTTCTACTTCTATACTCATTAAACTACATCATAATAACTTTTATGTCTACTTCCCCAAGCATGTTTCAAACTCCTCAAAGATACCTTAGTTATATGCACAGGCACTATCTTTCTGGGGTTGACCACTTAGAGTACAGAAATAGGCTGTATATTGTCTCAGTATGTCCAGTATGTCTTCTTGTTGGTAAGCAGCATTTCTCATGTTTGTTTATTATAGTATTATATATGTTTCAGTATGTCCTCTTGTTGATAAGCAGTATTTCTCATTTTGTTAAATTCTCAAAAATTAATTTTAAATTAAATGTAGAGTATTTAAATGGGGATGGAGAATATCTGATTTGTTAATGATTGATTTATTTACTGTAGAGAGAGACAGCAGAGGGAGGTGTAGAGAGAAAGAGAAAGTCTATAAGCAGACTCCATACTGAGAGTGGAACATGACTTGTGGTTCAATCCCAGAACGCTGAGATCAAGACCTGGGCTGAAATCAAGGTTCAGCCACTTAACTAACTGAGCGACCTAGGTGTCCCAGAGAACACCAATTTCTAAGCTACTTTACTAAGAAATTGACTAGAAAATACCAAATTATTGTTTTAAAATCACTCATCACTGGGGTAGGAGTAAGATGGAGGAGTAGGACTGAAATATCATCAGCTCCCAGGAGTTCAGCTAGATAGTTATCAAACCATACTGAATACCTACAAACTCAACAGGAAATAGAAGAGAAGTGGCAATTCTAGGAACAGGAAATTGACCACTTTCTGGAAGGTATAATGTGTGGAGAAGTGAATCCAAAGTGACAGAAAGATAGACCCTGAGGGGAGTGGCTGGTTCCCAGCAAGTGGTAGAGCAGTGGAGCACAGAATCGGGACATTTAGGAGTCTTCTCCGCTGAGGGACGTCACTCCAGAGGCTAAGTGAGGGCTGGGGCCCTCGTGGGGACAGTATGGTCCCAAGATCCATGGGGACACAAAAAGACCAGGAGTGTCTGAGTGCTGCAGAGCTCATATGTATCAGAGTGGGGAAGCCAGCTACAGAGATGGAGCTGAGGAGTGGGCTCTCACGTCAGGGTTACCCTAAACCATGGTCCAAGGCACAGTGAGACCACTGCTCTTTGAGCAGGGGCCCCACAAGTGGCAGCAACAGAGACTCCCTCCTTCTCTCCCAGAGGAGCAGTGTGGCAGAAATCTACTGGGTTTGGAGACTACAAATTGGGCCATGTGCCAGAGACAGAAACAACTGGTCACAGGCTGGGTGAGCACGGGGTGTGGCCAGAGACCAAGGAGAAGGGAGAAACTGACTGTTTTTCTTGGAGGTCACACTGAGAGGTGGAGCCCTGAGTTCTCAGCAACTATGGGAACAGAGATTGGGAGGCAACCATCTTCATTCTCCTCCTCTAAAGTTGTATGGAAAGGATTCAGGGAACAAAAGCTCCCAAGAGTGAACTGAAGCATATTAATTAGCCAGGCTCCAGGCAAGGGTGGTGCAATTCTGCCTCAGGCAAATACATTTGAGAATCATTTCAATAGACCTCTCCCCCAGAAGACTAGCAAAAACATCCAGCCAAGACCAAGTTCACTGACCAATGAGAACTGGAGGACTCCAGAGCTAGGGGAAAGCAACACATAGAATTCATGGCTTTATTACCATTATCCTTTAGTCTTTCAAAGTTAATTTTTTAAAAAAATTTTTCTTACTCTATTTTTAAATTTTTTCCTCTTTCCTATTTTAATGTTTTTTAACTATTTTACCAATACCATTTTAAAAATCATTTTAGGGACGCCTGGGTGGCTCAGTTGGTTAAGCAGCTGCCTTCGGCTCAGGTCATGATCCTGGCGTCCTGGGATCGAGTCCCACATTGGGCTCCTTGCTCGTTAGGGAGCCTGCTTCTCCCTCTGCCTCTGCCTGCCATTCTGTCTGCCTGTGCTTGCTCTCTCCCCTTCTCTCTCTCTGATAAATAAATAAAATCTTAAAAAAAAAATCTTTTTAAATTTCTATTGTTATAGTCATATTTTATCCCTTCGTTGTATTTGATCTTACTTTTTGTACACATATAGGTTTTTTTTTTCTTTAAAATTTTGGGATACAATTTCTTCTGATAGATCAAATATACCCTAATCTAGCACACAGCTTTGTTCTAGTCTCGAGCCTGATCATTCTTTCCTATTTTTTTTTCTTTTTTCGACCAAATTCTTATCTTATCAATTACTTTTTTAGACTATTTTAAAATTTTCATCTTTATACCCCTCTTCCATCCCTTCATTGTGACTACCCTTATTTTTGTATATATACACATATAAGTTTTTCTTTCTTTAAAATTTTAGGAGGTAGTTTCTTCTAAGAGACAAAATTACACTCAAAATGAAGTGTGTGGCTCTGTTCTCTCTCTCTCTATATATATATTTTTTTTCTTTCTTTCCTCCTTTCCTCTCATCCCGGTTTTGGATCTCTTCTGATGTATTAGTGTATATTTTTCTGGGGTTGTTGCTGCCCTTTTAGTATTTTGTTCTCTCATTCATCTATTCTTCTCTGGATAAAATGACAAGGCTAAAAAACTCAAAAACAACAACAACAAAAAAAACCCCAAAACCCAGAGGCAATACCAATGGCCAGGAACCTAATCAATATGGGCATTAGTGATATGTTAGAACTAGAGTTCAGAATGATGATTCTTAAGGTGCTAGCTGGGTTTGAAGAGAACATGGAAGGTATTAGAAATAGCTTTCTGGAGAAATAAAATCCCTTTCTGTAGAAGTAAAAGAATGAAAATCTAACCAAGTTGAAATAAAAAAAAAAACTATTAACGAGGTGCAATCAAACATGTAGACTCTTATTGCTAGGATAAATGAGACAGAAAAGAGAATTTGTGATATAGAAGATGATTGAGAATAAAGAATATATGTATATATAGATATAGAGACAGATGATAGATATAGATATATATTAGGTATAGATATAGATATAAATGATGGAAAATAAAGAAACTGGACAAAAGAGAGACAAACAACTACCAGACCATGAGGGGAGAATCAAAGAGATAAGTGAAAGATAAGATGAAACAATATTAGAATAATTGGGATCTCAGAAGAAGAAAGAGAGAGGCAGAATGTAAATTGGAGCAAATTATGGTATAGAATTTCCCTAACCTGGTGAAGGGAACAAGCATCCAAATCCAGGAGGCACAGAGAAACCCCCTCAAAAACAATAAAAAATAGGTACACACCCCATTATTTAATAGTAAAACTTACAAGTCCCACAGACAAAGAGAAAATCCTGAAAGCAGCTTTATACCCTGTAACATACAAGGGTATAAATATTAGATTGGCAACAGACCTATCCACAGAGACCTGACAGGACAGAAAGGACTGGAATGATATATTCATAGCACTAAATGAGAAAAATATGCAGCCAAGAATATTATATCCAGTTAGGCTGTCATTGAACATAGAGGGAGAGATTAAAAAAAAAAAAAATTTCTGGGACAAAAATTAAAAGAATTTGCAAACACCACACCAGCCCTGCAGGAAATATTGAAAGAGGTTTTCTAGGAAAAGAGAGAGCCTAAAAATAATAGACCTAATAGGAACAGAGACAATATACCAGAGCAGTTGCCTTACAGGTAATACAATGGCACTAAATTCATATCTTTCAATAGTCACCCTGAATGTAAATGGGCTAAATGCCCCAATCAAAAGACACAGTGCATCAGAATAGATTAAAAAACAAACAAACAAATAAGCAAAACAAGAACCATTGATATGCTGTTGGTAAGTAACTCATTTTAGACCTAAAGACACCTCCAGATTTAAAAAGAGAGGTAGAAAACAATTTACCATGCTAATGGACATCAAAAGAAAGCTGGGGTGGTAATCCTTAAATCAAAAATTAGATTTTAAGCCAAAGATTATAATAATAGATGAGGAAGGACACTATATCATACTTAAAGTGTTTGTCCAACAAGAAGATCTAACAATTTCAAATATCTATGCCCCTAACATGGGGGCAGTCAATTATATAAACTAATTAGTAACAGAATCAAAGAAACACATCAACAATATTACAATAAATGTTGGGGACACCCCCTTTACTGAAATGGACAGATCATCTAAGCAAAAGATCAACAAGGAAATAAAGGCTTTAAATGGCACACTGGGCCTGATGGACATCAGAACATTCCTTTCCAAAAGAACAGAATACACATACTTCTCTAGTGCACATGGAACATTATCCAGAATAGATCACATCCTGGCTCAAAAATCAGGTCTCAGCCAGTTCCAAAAGATTGGGATCATTCCCTGCATATTTTCAGACCACAATGTTCTAAAACTAAAAGTCAGTCTCAAAAGGAAAGTTGAAAATAACTCAAATACATGGAGAATAAAGAGCATCCTACCAAGGAATGAGTGAGTCAACCAGGAAATTAAAGAAGAAAAAATTCATGGATGCAAATGAAAATGAAAACAAAACTGTTCAAAATCTTTGGGACACAGCAAAGGTGGTACTAAGGGGAAAGTGCATAGGGATAAAAGCCTTTCTCAAGAAACAAGAAAGGTCTCAAATATACAAACTAATCCTACGCCTTTAAGAGCTGGACAAGAAAACAGCAAAGAAAGCCTAAATTCAGCAGGAGAAGAAAATAATAAAGATCAGAGCAGACGTCAACAAACTAGAGACCAAAAGAACAATAAAACAAATCATTGAAACCAGGAGCTGGTTCGTTGAAAGAATTAATAAGATTGATAAACCCCTGGCCAGACTTATCAAAAAGAAAAGAGAAAGGACATAAGTTAATAAAATCATGAATGAAAGAGGAGAGATCACAACCAACACCAAAGAAATACAAACAATAATGAGAACATATGAGCAACTATACACCAGCAAACTGATAATCTGGAAGAAATGGATGCATTTTTAGAGATGTATAAAGTACCATAACTGAACCATGAAGAAACAGAAAACCTGAACAGATCCATAACCTGTAAGGAGATTGAAACATTCATCAAAAATCTCCCAACAAACAAGAGCCCAGGGCTAGGTGGCTTCCCAGGGGAATTCTACCAAGAATTTAAAGAGGAATTAATACCTATCCTCTAGAAACTGTTCCAAAAAAAAAAAAAAAATAGAAATGGAAGGAAAACTTTCAATCTCATTTTATGGGGTCAGCATTACCTTGATCCCAAAACCAGACAAAGACCCCATCAAAAAGGAGTATTACAGACCAATATCCTTGGTGAACACAGATGCAAAAATTCTCACCAAAATATTAGTCAATAGGATCCATCAGTACATTAAAAGGATTATTCACCACAACCAAGTGGGATTTGTTCTTGGGCTTCAAGGTTGGTTCAACATCTGCAAATCAAATAATGTGGTACAGTACATTTATAAAATAAAAAACAAGAATGATATAATACTCTCAATAGATGCTGAAAAAGCATTTGACAAAGTACATCATACTTTCTTGATCACAACTTTTCGCAGTGTAGGGATAGATCTTAAATACCTCCATATCATAAAAGCCATCTATGAAAAACCTACAGTGAATATCATTCTCAATGGGGAAAACTGAGAACTTTTTTCCTATAAGGTCAGGAACTTGGCAGGGCTGTCCACTATCACCACTGCTATTCCACATAGTAGTAGAAGTCTTGGCCTTGGCAATCAGAGCACAAAAGTAAACTAAAGGTATCCGAATCAGCAAAGAAGATATCAAACTCTCACTCTTTGCATATTATATATTAATTTATGTGGAAAACCCAAAGAATCCATTCCAAAACTGTTAGAACTCATACAGGAATTCAGGGAAATGTCAGGATATAAAATCAACGCACACAAATCAGTTGCATTTCTATAAACCAACAGCGAGACAGAAGAAAGAGAAATTAAGGAGTCAGTCCCATTTACAATTGCACTCAAAATCATAAGATACCTAGGAATAAACCTAACCAAAAAGGCAAAGAATCAGAAAACTATAAAGTACTCATGAAAGAAATTAGGGAAGACACAACGAAATGGAAAAATGTTCCATGCTCATGGATTAGAAGAACAAATATTGTGACAATGTCTATGCTACCTAGAGCACTCTACACATTTAATGCAATCCCTATCAAAATACCATCAGTGTTTTTTCAGAGAAATGGAACAAATAATCCTAAAATTTATATGGAACCAGAAAGGACCCTGTATAGCCAGAGGGACATTGAAAAATAAAACCAAAGTTGGTGGCATCATAATTCCAGACTTCAAGCTCTACTACAAAGCTGTAATCATCAAGACAGTATGGTACAGGCACAAAAACAGAGCCATAGATCAATGAACAGAATAGAGAGCCCAGAAATAGACCTTCAACTTTATGGTCCACTAATCTTTGACAAAGCAGGAAAGAATGTTCAATAGAAAAAAGACAATCTCTTCAACAAATGGTGATGAGAAAATTGGATAGCCACATGCAGAAGAATGAAATTGGACTATTTCCTTATACCACACACAAAAATAGACTCAAAATGGATAAAAGACCTCAATGTGAAATAGGAATCCATCAAAACCCTTGAGAGGACACAGGCAGTGACATCTTCTACCTCAGCCACAGCAACTTCTTCCTAGAAACATCGCAAAAGGCAAGGGAAGCAAGGGTACAGATGCACTATTGGGACTTCATCAAGATGAAAAGCTTTTGCACAGCAAAGGAAATAGTCAACAAAACCAAAAGACAGCTGAGAAAATGGAGAAGATATTTACAAATAACATATCAGACAAAGGAACAATATCCAAAATCTATAAAGACCTTATCAAACTCAACACCCAAAGAACAAATAAACCAATCATGGCCAGAGGACATGAACAGACATTTCTGCAAAGAAGACATCCAAATGACCAACAGACACATGAAAAAGTGCTCAACATCACTGGGCATCAGGGAAATCCAGATCAAAACCACAATGAGATATCTCCTCTCACCAGTCAGAAGGGGTAAAATTAACAAGTCAGGAAACAACAGATGTTGCCAAGGATGTGGAGAAAGGGGAACCCTCCTCAACTCTTGGTGGGAATGCAAGCTCATTGAAGCCACTCTGGAAAAAAGTATGGAGGTTCCTCAGAAAGTTGAAAATAGAGCTACCCTATGACCCAGCAATCACACTACTTGGTTAATCCTAAAGATACAAATGTAGTGATCCAAAGGGGCTCATGCACCTAAATGTTCATAATAGCAATGTCCGCAATAGCCAAACTATAACATAATACTAGATGTCCATCAACAGATGAATGGATAAAGAAGATGTGAGATACACACACACACACACACGTAAATATACATATATGCAAACATATACACATATACATATATACATATGTATACACATACAAATATACATATGCACACATGTATATTCATACATGTATGCATGAATATGTATATATGCATACTTGAATATATGAAAATATGTATATGTGTGCATATATGTGTGTGTGTGGATATGGATATGTAAATATACATTTATATGTACACACAGACAGGCATGATGGAATACTATTCAGCCATCAAAAGAAATGAAATCTTGCCATTTGCAACAACATGGATGGAACTTACGCTAAGTGAAATAACTCAATCAGAGAAAGACAATTATCATATGATTTCTCTGATACGAGGAATTTGAGAGGCAGAGTGGGGGGTCATGTGTGTAGGGAGGGAAGAATGAAACAAGATGGGATCAGAGGGAGACAAACCATAAGGGACTCTTCATCTCATGAAATAAACTGAAGGTTGCTGGAGGGTGGGAGGGTAGGGATAGGGTGGCTGGGTTATGGACATTTATGAGGTTATGTGCTATGGAGAGAGCTGTGACAGATGATGATTCACAGACCTGTAACCTTAGGGCAAATAATATATTTTCACCCCCCAAAAATAAAATATATATATATATATATATATATATATAAAATCCCTCACACAAAATTAAATTGACAAAATCATGGGATACCTGGGTAACTTAGTTGGTTAAGTGACTGACTCTTAATCTGGGCTCAGGTCTTGATCTCAGGGTTTTGATCTCAAAGGTCTTGAGTTCAGGACCCATGTTGGGCTCCATGGTGTATATGGACCCTTTTTTTTTAAAAAATTCTTTTTAGAGTGTGTCTGAGTGGCTCAGCCATTAAGTTTCTGCCTTCAGTTCAGGTTATGATCTTGGTATCCTGGGGATCGAGCCCTTTATTGAAATCCCTGTTCCACAGTAAGCCTGCTTCTCTCTCTCCCACTCCTCTTGCCTGTGTTCCCTCTCTTGATGCCTCTCTCTCTTTCTCAAATAAATAAATTAAATTAAATTAAACTTTTTTGATAAAGGCATTAATAATATCATCTCCTTAGAATAATATTTCCCCTTTATATTATCAAAAGTCAATAATACACTGTCATATTCAGACACACTGATTTAACTAAAACAAAAATCTTTTTGGAGGAAAACAATGTACAATAATGGTTAGAGATAGAATTACTTAAGAATGGGTTACTTCTGTATTATATTGTATTTTCTCTCATGTTTAATACTATTCTCCTCTAATTGTATTTTCTTCTTTCAAATACTAATGTGGCCACCCATTGCTCTAGGAACAATCCTTTTGTCCTCTTGCCTTCTCCTTGTAACTTGGTTAATTCTGGCAAATAGTTGGAATTCTGGCAAATGGAAGAGGTATTCATCATTTCTAAGTTAAAGCAGAGAACAACAGAGTAAATTCTTTATAAACTCTCTTGTCCTGCCAGGATGATCTTGGAAGCCACCTGATATGGTATAGAGAACTGGGAGCTATGTACATTGCTGAGTCACTGCGTGAACAGGGCTGCTGCGTGGAGTCAACCAACTCTCTTCAGACCTTGCATGAACCCAAAATAAATATCTTAAACTTCCAAAAAAAAAAAAAAAAGTTACTGAAACAAACCTTAAGAAAGTCACTCACATAACTAATTTTAAATATTATCATAAAAAACTTTCATGCTCCAACACTGTCAATTAAAATAACCTCTTTGTTCAATCTATTGTTGTTAGTCTGACAGTGCTTATACTTTAAAAAATCTTTCTTTAATCCTATTTAAATGAATTAAATCCTTTGAATTCATTTCTAAATAATAAATTCATTCAAGGAATCAACATCTGAGACTGCACAAACTGAAACCTAACAATTTATCATTACAATCTATTTAAAGAATGATTTGATGTGGTTTCAGAATTTGTATGCTCATTTTTGAAGACTGCATTTATAAATGATTCAGGTATAAATTATTAAGAAATTGGGGCACCTAGGTGGCTGAGTCATTTAAGCGTCGTCTTCTCCTGCTCCCTCGGCCTCCCCCATCATGCTTGTGTTCTCTCTCTCTCTCACAAAAAAATAAAATCTTCTAAAAAATTAAAAAAAGAAATAATAGTGCTGCAAAAATTTGTTAACTCACTATTAATTTAACAATTTGTTGGCAGAAAATTATTTTAACATGCAACATTAAACATTTTAGGAACCAAAACTTTATCCTTAAGAGTTTATGAAACACATCCAATGATTTTATCTTTTATTTATACTATCAGTTTATATATACTATGCGTTGTCCTTTGAGGTCTTTCATTATTCAATGATCAAAATGAAGCTGCCTAGGCCCCCCTGGCTAACCTAGTAGTCTTCAAAATTTAGCAAATGCCTTCCCCCACATGACTGAATAACCTTACTTTCTGTATCTACTGATCACACACTCTTTCTTTGAAAGAACAGAGCACTCCTGGAGTCACAAAACAGGAACCAGACCGCTTTTTACAATCCCTCCCTGGCCTCACCCAGCAATGAGGAATCACACCCCCTGGCACAATCACAAAGTACTGAGATAACATAGCCTGCACCATCCAGTCTGCATGTCATCAGGAAATGTTACAGACCACTGCACTCCTGTATTGATCAACTATTCTTTACAAATCCAGGCAGAAACCTCAGAGCTGGCATTTGGACAAGAGTTCTTCTTCTCCTCAGGTGGCAGGCTGCCTGAATAAAGCTTATACTCCTTTCCAATCAAAACTCAGTCTCAAGTATTGGCCTCTTGAGCCACAGCAGCCAATTCTGGGATTCAGTAACAAAAAGTCTTGAATAATATTTGTCCTATTAAATTACTTGGCAGAAACTAAAGGATGTAGCAACATTAACTTCCAACTTTATTCCAATAATAATAGTTGATTTCTTTTTATTAGGTAGTTAAAATTTATGGAGAGTGAATTGGGGATATGCATGTGCCAACACCCATTGTCAGGGGTTAACCATTTGGGGAGTGGAAGTCACAAAGCTTACAAAATAACCAATTAACAACATTTATTAAACACTTACTATGTGCTTTTCACTATTTTAATAGTTTACATTATTTTTTTTTCCTAGGGATTGAGCATTAACTTCGTTATCTGTTCTCCTGGTCTGATTACCCAAGTATTGTTCTTTTTAAATCTCAAACTCCCATTATAAGGGCAGAATGTGAGCATTGTACGCTGTACATCATTCTGGTACCACTGCATAACACACAGACATCTGCATTTTACACAAAAAGTGAAAATGACAAAACAGAAACATGGGAGGGAGTTTTACTAAGTTAGTATTAGGATACATAACAACCAATCTACTTATAAATAGAAATGTAATGGAAACAGAAAAGAATTTGTCAATGTAATCTAGTCAAGTCAATGTAGCCTCAAGGACAAGTTATTTTTCATACTAGAAGAGGTAAGATGTGACATTGATGTTGGGAATTCTTTTTTCTGATTTTTTTTTTCTCTCTCCGTTGGTGCCAAGTTTCTTTTGTTTTTGTTTTGTTTTTTTGTTTTTTGTATTTCAAATGAGCCAGGGAAAAGAATAATTTCAGATAAAACTTTATGTTCAGACGATCAGCAATACACTGTCTTACCCAACACAGTTTGACAAGAGGGAAAGGGCTTTCTACTTAGATAAAGTGATAAGATTTAACAATCATACTGTCAAGAAAATAATTATAATTATTTTTCATGAAAATCTTAAAAGTTGTCCCTTGAAAATTTAGTATTCCTCAGATTTGCATTTATTGTTTCCTTGAACTAACCATTTAGTCCTCCAAAATCTCACTTCAAAAGGAGTATTTTTAAAATTTTGGCTCTCATGTGATGAGAACTCTGATCACAAATATCAAAACTCTCAAAAAAGGAGATGCTATAATGTTAAAATGAAAATTATTCATTGGATTTTTAAAACTTCTTATCATTCATGGAACATGCAATATATATGGAAAATGTCAAGGGTCTTGAGTGAAAATAGAAAGGATTGCATGACAGGAAATAGAACTGAAAGATTCAATAATCCTTTACCTCTCCATTAGGCAGTTAGATTTGAGAAAATAAGTAAAGAATAAAGATATGCCTCATAGAAGAGAAAGCAAAAGTTAGTTAATTAATTAACTAAAAATTAATTAATTAATATTCACAACAGAAGAACTTAAGGAACAAGTAAAGGAAACCCTTCTACTACCCAAAGCTACTGATTTCCAAAACAGATTTGTAAAGTTTTGTTTCCTTGATAAGCTTGAGATCAGGAGTGCTGGCTAAAAGACATGGAGCTGGGAAGGTAAAGTTAATATAATCCCCTCAAACTGGAATAAATAGCTGTCATACAATTTTCAGTTAGAATTGGGGGGTGGAGCTTAAGATTTTAATAAAATGAAAATCAAAAAAGGTATGGTGATGCAGATTGGAAAATAATTATTTTCTGTTTGTAAAAGAATTATGCAAAGACTTCTGAATAGCTCTTCTGATGGAAATGGGTATCAAAGACCAGTTGTAGGTATATGGCTCCTGATTACTGTATTTCCCATAAATCTCTTCTTATCTAAACTATCTGAAAACAGAATAATTAAGTATAATCACAGAATAAACTGTTTTTGTAGTTTGACAAGCATTTATTGAAAATAATTTAGAATCACAGAGTCTGTGCATATGTGTGTGTATGTGTACATAGGTACACAAACACACATATATATCCATATATTTTTTTCAGGAAATAAATTAATCACAGAAATACCAAAGACAGATATAAAAAGGAATGGCTGAAAGCCCATAGCACTAAAAAACCATGGGACCTCAGGGCTGTTGAGGTCCTGAGCATAGACTGAAAACTGATTTACAATTCAGTCACTATTATTGGTTGACCAAGTAAGCAGGAGGGAGTCCCCAAATCACCTTTTTCTCATTTATGAAATGGAGGTAATAAACAGTAATTCTTTAACTGTTCTTGGTATGTTATGAAGTTCAGTGAGACTATTTCCATATAAATTTTGTGATTTGTTAGAAAGAAGTACTGCAGATACAAATGTTACCACTATTATGGCAATGCAGAAGCTCCTTATAAATTGAAAAAAAAATTCTTCAATTAATTATATAGAAGCATTATGCCAAACAATGTGTTCAAGTTTTTCTATAGATGTTTATTCCAAGTGTTGGAATCAACATTAAGATCCTGCAAAATAAGTGTAAAGATCTTTAAAAGATAGTGATGTCACCAAGTTTTCCTAAAGAAAAAAAGATTTTTTTTAAATTATAAATATTTCTATGTTGTAAGGTATGAATAATATATTTGAGAGCAGAAATGTGAAATATAAACATTAGTTATTTTAAATTATTCATCCCCCATAATCAGCTAAAGTATTGTGAACCAGAGATTTTTATATATGAAAGCATCTTGCATCCTAATATTAATAGAAAATTAAAAAGAAAAAAATAGTAATGTTCATGAACTTCTGAGATTGTTTTAATAGTATATCTCCATTAGAGAACTGCTGGGTTTTCTACTTTATATTTTAAAATTTGTTCCTCGGGCATTATCTTCTCAAAGTTCCATTCCTATATTATAATCTGAAAATTAAAGCTCATATGCTAAAATAGGCATTAATAGATTTTTTTTTCATTCATAGCAAGTGCTGATTTCATCAAATAATCCATCGAGTCAGAAAAATACAAACAGAGATATAAAGGAACATATTTTTTCACTGACATGCTGAATTAAAACACTGAAGGTGTTAGATGCCTAACATCTCGATTAAATTTATTCTACCCATGAAGCAACAGTTTATGATTTTCAAATGAATGGCACACTTAAATGAAGGGAGCATTAATACAATATGATATTAATATACAAATACTCACATTATTCAACTGCCACTGACATTCTGAATTAAATCAGTAATGGGGTGTATAACTGATTAAATATCTACACAACAGAAAGCAACAGCTTATGATTTAAAGAGGCACTGGTAGAGTGATCACATCATTACACTGCCAAATGCCATCTATCACTTTTACTGAACTTAACGAAGATGGATTACATCCCACAGATGAGATGCAGCCTATAAATACTGTCATGCTGATCTTCATCTGACTTTCCTAGAGAACAGATAAGCAACAAATCAATAATTGAACAAGTCATATTAGAAATTCTGTGTTATTCAGCATCCAGAAGAAATCTTGTAGGACATTAAAGCAACAAATAGCCTTAATTCAATGAAATCTGCCAAATTATGCTTTCCCTTTTAAGTTAACTTATTTTCTCTTTATTTATTTTATCAAGTTTAAGAAAGATGCAATGTGAAGCATCACCACCCACTTTTTTCATTTTAAACCAAGACTGGTTTAGCCCCAACAAACTTCCTTTACAACTTTCTCTAAGTGCAATATGCTTCCTGACTCGAGTTTTACGTTCATACAGGTAATTACAACTGTATGACATAGAATATTGGTTTTAAAGTTACTGTCTTCAAACACTGAATGAAACTGAATACCATAAAAATATGCATAAACAATACATTCATTTTACAACTTCTGCATTGTTTTAATAGTATTTCTCCATTAAACACCTGCCTGACTTTCTATTTACCATCTCATTTAGCTTTCACAGTTTACCTTTGTGGAAACTGCCTGTCAATTGCTTCAGCAGTCCAATCACTGGAGACCAGATTGCTTTCTGTCTGTCTGCTTGTATAATGTTATGGTAATAGATAACAGGTGGTCAGTATTCATCGGCTGAGGTGAAGATGATGTCCCACAAGCTATAAAACATCTGAGGAAATGCTTTAACAGTTCACACTTACTACTAATTGCACCATTAGAACTTTAATTAATTCTTTACCCTTCCACTATGTTCCTTCGATGGCCATAAGGTAGGAAATCATTCGGAACAGAAAGAAAGAATCTAAAGAGACAATAATGAGGTGTAATAAAAGAAAGAATGAGTGGCAGAATGGCTAACATTTTGCTCTGAAACTAGAGCGGAGTTTGATTGCTTAATCAGTTCTGTATTTGATAAGGCCCCAAAAAGGGAATCATTTTTTAAAGAGCACCTTAATTCTGAGAACATATTAACCACTGCCTACATTTAAACTGACTATCCTCAATTACTAACTATATGTTTGAAAGTATTTTGAAATGCCTCCTTTCTGATTTTAAGGCATCAGCAATTGAATCCTCACAAATCAGAAATGGATAAATGAGGCATGAAAAAGGTTTAACTCCAGGATGATCTATATATTTTTAAAATATGGCCTTGGACTAGGTTGCATAAAAGATGGAAACAGGGTATTACACTCAATGTCACTGAACTAATGTTTAAGCTACATAAATTAAGTAAATTTCCACTTTGACATCTCCAGTTTCCAATTTTCAAATAGCACATCTTTAGACTCATGTCATGGCTAAAGAGTTCTATGTATCAGGAACCTTAGGCAATTTGAATTTTATAATTTTAGCCTTTAATTTACTTACACATACTGATGTATTTTAAATATGTATAGTTTATAATAATTCACTTGAATACAGGAACCTTTGAGCAATAGCATTGATCTTGAGGAAAATTAAGACTAGAATGAGAAAAACTTTAAATAGATTTTGTTTTTGAAAGGCTTATTTTCCTTCTTATACTAGATTAAAAAAAGAACAAATATTTATCAAGACAAATGGTATGAAAAGCGTACTGCTCAGCAAAAATCTAAATAGTCATCTAAAAAGAAGTTCAAATTTACACACAATTTTTTTTTTTATCTTATGTTAATATGACAAACCTATGGCTTTATTTCCAGATAATGAATCATTCAACACTACATCAAAAACTAATGATGTCCTATATATTGGCTAACTGAATATATTAAACAATTTTTAAAATAAAAAAAAAGAAAATCTCTGAACTATTAAGAAAATAATTTTTTTTTTTTTTTGCTTTGTTCTCTTAAAAATTCCACAGAGGGGAGGAGGAGTCAAGATGGCAGAGAAGTAGCAGGCTGAGATAATATCTGGTAGCAGGAGATCAGCTAGATAGCTTATTGAACCATTCCAAACACCTACAGGAGATTGAAGAGAAGAGAAGCAGCAACTCTAGAAACAGAAAATCGACTACTTCCTAAAAGGTAGGACCGGCGGAGAAGTGAATTCAAAGAGACAGGAAGATAGACCACTCCCAGCAAGTGGCAGAGCAACAGAGCACAAAATCAGAACTTTTAAAAGTCTGCTCCACTGAGGGACATGGCTCCAGAGGCTAAGCCGGGGTGAAGCCCACGTGGGGACAGCGCAGTCTCAGGTCCCATGGGGTCACAGAAGGGTCAGGGGTATCTTGAGTGTCACAGAGCTCACAGATATTAGAGCAGGGAAACTGGCTACAAAAACAGAGCCAAGGAGTGAGCTCTCAATTCAGGGTTACCTAAAATTGTGATCTGTGGCACAGGACACTGCTCTGTGAAGAGAGACCCACAAGATCTGGGGAGACACCCCTCTCCGCCCAAGAGACTCTAGGCAGGGCTGTGTGCCAGAGACAGAGAGGCTTGGTCACAGGCTGGGTGAGTTCAGAGTGCAGCTGGAGGCAAGGGTGATGTGAGTGATGGAGCATTTTTCTCCAAGGTTGCACTGAGGAGTGGGGCCCCAGGCTCTCTGCTCCTTTGGGCCAGAGATTAGGAGGCCGCCATTTCCACTCCCATCCTCCAAAACCCTACAGAAAGTGTTCAGGAAACAAAAGCTCCCAAAACTGAACCCCAGTGGACTACTTAGCCTGGCCCCTGGTAAGGGCCGTGCAATTCCACCTCTGGCAAAGACACTTGAGAATCACTACAACAGGCCCCTCCCCAGAAGATCAACAAGAAATCCAGCCAAGACCAATTTCACTTACCTAGGAGAACAGTGGAATTCCAGAGGAGGAGAAAGCAAAGCATGGAATTCATGGCTTTCTCCCAATGATTCTTTAGTCTTGTAAAGTTAATCAATTAATTAATTAAATTTTTTTCTTCTGCTAATTTTTTTTAACTCTTACCCTTTCCTCTTTTAAAAAAAATTTTTTTAAAGATTTTATTTATTTATTTGACAGAGATCACCGGTAGGTAGAGAGGCTGGCAGAGAGAGAGAGAGAGAGAGAGAAGCAGGCTCCCTGCCGAGCAGAGAGCCCAATGTGGGACTTGATCCCAGGATCCCGAGATCATGACCTGAGCCGAAGGCAGTGGCTTAACCCACTGAGCCACCCAGGCGCCCCTCTTTTAAAATTTTTTAATGCGTTTATCTTAATAATACATTTCATAAGAAAAAAAATCTTTTTTGAATCTTCATTATTATACTCCAATATTTTTTTTTAATTTTATTTATTTATTTGACAGACAGAAATCACAAGTAGACAGAGAGGCAGTCAGAGAGAGAATGGGGAGGCAGGCTCCCTGCTGAGCAGAGAGCCAGATGTGGGGCTTGATCCTAGGACCCTGAGATCATGACACGATCTGAAGGCAGAGGCTTAACCCACTGAGCCACCCAGGTGCCCCATTATACTCATATTTTATGCTTCATTGTATCTAACTTTATTTTTTGTATACACGTAAGATTATTTTTCTTCTAAAAAACATTGGGATACAACTTCTTCTAATAGATCAAAATATACCCTAAATCTAGCACAGGGCTTTGTTCTAATCTCCAGCCTGAACAAATTCTCTCCACTTCCTTTTTCTTTATTCTCCCAACCAATTTATCTTATCCACTCCTTTTTTAGAAATTTTTAAAAAATAATTTTTCATCTTTATAAACATATTCTGTCCCTTCATTGTGTTTACCCTCGTATATGTTTTTCACCCTTTAAAATTTTGGAAGGTAATTTCTTCTAAGAGACCAAAATACTCCCAAAATTAAGTGGGTGACCCTGTTCTATTCACTAGTCTAATATATATATATATATTTCATTTTTTATATTTTTCATTTTTAAATTTTTTCCCCCTGAACTTCATTTTACCCGCTTTCATCCCCCCACAATTTGCAGTCTCTTCTGATTTGATTAAAGCATATTTTCCTGGGATCTTTGTCACCCGTTACTATTTTATTCCCTCCTTCATATATTCTTAACTGGATAAAATGATAAGGCAGAAAAACTCACCGAAGTACCAAAGGCCAGGGACCTGATCAATATGAATATTGGTAATATGTCATATTTAGAGTTCAGAATGATGATTCTCAAGGTGGCTTAAAAAGGCCTGGAAGATATTAGAGAAACCCTGTCTGGAGAAATAAAAGCCCTTTTTGGAGAATAATCTTTTATTTCTCCAGAAGGGGCTTCAACCAAATTGAAATTTAAAAAGCTCTTAATGAGGTGTAATAAAAAATGGAGGCTCTTACTGCCAGGATAAATGTGGCAGAAGAAAGAATTAGTGATAGAGAAGACCAAATGACAGAGAATAAAGAAGGTGGGCAAAAGAGAGACAAACAACTACTGGACCACGAGGGGAGAATTTGAGAGATAAGTGATACCATAAGACAAAACAACATTAGAATAATTGGGATTCCAGGAGAAGAAGAAAGAGACAGGGAAGCAGAAGGCATATTGGGGAGAATTATTGTAGAGAATTTCCCTAATATGGCAAAGGGAACAGGCATCAAAATCCAGGAGGTGCAGAGAACACCCCTCAAAATCAATAAGAATAGATCCACATCCCATCATCTAATAGTAAGAATTACAAGTCTTAGCGACAAAGAGAAAATCCTGAAAGCAGCCCAGGACAAGAAGTCTGTAACATACAATGGTAAAAATATTAGATTGGCAGCAGACTTATCCACAGAGACCTGGCAGGCCAGAAAGAACTGGCATGGCATATTCAGAGCACTAAATGAGAAAAATGTGCAGCGAAGAATACTGTATCCAGCTAGGCTATCATTGAAAATAGGAGAGATAAAAAGTTTCCAGGACAAACAAAAACTGAAAGAATTTGCAAACACCAAACCAGTTCTACAGGAAATATTGAAAGAGGTCCTTTAAGCAAAGAGAGACCCTAAAAGTAGTAGATCAGAAAGGAACAAAGACAATATACAGTAACAGTCATCTTACAGACAATACAATGGCACTAAATTCATATATCTCAACAGTTACCCTGAATGTAAATGGGCTAAATGCCTCAACCAAAAGACACAGGGTATCAGAATGGATAAAAAACAAAACCCATCAATATGCTGCCTACAAGAAACTCATTTTAGACTCAAAGACACCTCCATATTTAAAGTGAGGGGATGGAAAACAATTTACCATGCTAATGGACATCAGAAGAAAGCTGGGGTAGCAATCCTTTTTTCAGATCAGTTATATTTTAAGCCAAAGACTATAATAAAAGATGAAGAAGGACACTATATCATATTCAAAGGGTCTGTCCAGCAAGAAGATCTAACAATTTTAAATATCTATGCCCCTAACATGGGAGCAGCCAACTATATAAACCAATTAATAACAAAATCGAAGAAACACATCAACAAGCACACCTCAACAAGAGTACAAATAATAGTAGGGGACTTTAACACTCCCTTCACTGAAATGAATAGATCATCCAAGCAAAAGATCAACAAGGAAATAAAGGCCTTAAATGACACACTGGACCAGATGGACATCGCAGATATATTCAGAACATTCCATCCCAAAGCAACAGAATACACATTCTTCTCTAGTGCACATGGAACATTATCCGGAATAGATCACATCCTGGGTCATAAATCAGGTCTTAACCGGTATCAAAAGTTTGGGATTATTTCCTGCATATTTTCAGACCACAATGCTCTGAAGCCAGAACTCAACCATAAGAGGAAATTTGGACAGAACCCAAATACATGGAGACTAAACGGTATCCTTCTAAAGAATGAATGGGTCAACCCGGAAATTAAAGAATTGAAAAAATTCATGGAAACAAATAATAATGAAAACACAATGGTTAAAAATCTGTGGGACACAGCAAAGGCAGTCCTGAGAGGAAAATATATAGCAGTACAAGACTTTCTCAAGAAACAAGAAAGGTCTCAAATACACAACCTAACCCTACACCTAAAGGAGCTGGAGAAAGAACAACAAAGAAAGCCTAAACCCAGCAGAAGAAGAGAAATAAGAAAAGATCAGAGCAGAAATCAATGAAATAGAAACCAAAAAAACAATAGAATGAATCAACAAAACTAGGAGCTGGTTCTTTGAAAGAATTAATAAGATTGATATACCACTGGCAAGACTTATCAAAAAGAAAAGGAAAAGGACCTAAATAAATAAAATCATGAATGAAAGAGGAGAGATCACAACCAACATCAAAGACATAAAAACAATTACAAGAACATATTATGAGCAACAATACACCAGCAAATTTGACAATCTGGAAGAAATGGATGCATTCCTAAAGACATATAAACTACTACAACTGAACCAGGAAGAAATAGAAAACCTGAACTGACCCATAGCCAGTAAAGATATTGAAGCCGTCATCAAAAATCTCCCAACAAAAAAGAGCCCAGGGCCAGATAGATTCCCAGGGGAATTCTATCAAACATTTAAAGAAAAATTAATACTTAGTCTCCTGAAACTGTTCCAAAAATTAAAAATGGAAGGAAAATTTCCTAACTCATTTTACGAGGCCAGCATTACCTTGATCCTCAAACCAGACAAGGATCCCATCAAAAAAAAGAATTATAGACCAATATCCTTAATGAACACAGATGCAAAAATTCTCACCAAAATACTAGCCAAGAGGATCCAATAGAACACTAAAAGGATTATTCACCACGACCAGGTGGGATTTACTCCAGAGATGCAAGGTTAGTTCAACATCCATAAATCAATCAATGTGATACACTATATTAGTAAAAGAAAGAACAAGAACCATATGATACTCTCAATAGATGCTGAAAAGCATTTGAGAAAGTACAGCATCCTTTCCTGATCAAACCCTCCAAAATATAGGGATAGAGGGCACATACCTCGATATCATAAAGGCCATCTATGAAAAACCCACTGCAAATATCATTCTCAATGGAGAAAAACTGAGAGCTTTTCCTCCTAAGGTCAGGAACACAGCAGGGATGTCCATTATCACCACTTGTAGTACCAAAGTACTAGAAGTCCTAGCCTAAGCAATCTGACAACAAAAAGAAATAAAAGGCATCCACATTGTCAAAGAAGAAGTCAAACTATCACTCTTTGCAGATGATATGATACTATATGTGGAAAACCCAAAAGACTACACTCCAAAACTGCTAGAACTTGTACAGGAATTCAGTAAAGTGTCAGGATATAAAATCAATGCACAGAAATCAGTTGCATTTCCTTACACCAACAGCAAGACAGAAGAAAGAGAAATTAAGGAGTCAATCCTATTTATAATTGCACCCAAAACCATAAGATACCTAGCAATAAACCTAACCAAAGAGGCAAAAAATCTATACTTAGAAAACTATAAAGTACTCATGAAAGAAATTAAGGAAGACATAAAGAAATGGAAAAGCATTCCGTGTTCCTGGATTGGAAGAAAAAATATTGTGAAAATGTCTATGCTATCTAAAGCAATCTACACATTTAATGGAATCCCTATCAAAGTCCCATCCATTTTTTTCAAAGAAATGTAACAAATAATCCTAAAATTTATATGGAACCAGAGAAAACTTTGAATAGCCAGAGCAATATTGAAAAATAAAGCCAAAGTTGGTGGCATCATAATTCTGGACTTCAAGCTCTAATACAAAGCTGTCATGCCAGTATGGTTCTGGCATAAAAACAGACACATAGATCATTGGAACAGAACAGAGAGCCCAGAAATAGATCCTCAACTCTATGGTCAACTAATCTTAAACAAGGCAGGAAAGAATGTCCAATGGAAAAAAGACAGTCTCTTCAACAAATGATGTTGAGAAAATTGTACAGCTGCATGCAGAAAAGTGAAGCTTGCACCACACATTTCCTTACACCACACACGAAAATAGACTCCAAATGGATGAAGGACCTCAATGTGAGAAAGGAATCCATCAAAATCCTTGAGGAGAAGGCAGCAATCCCCTTGACCTCAGCCATGGCAACATCTTCCTAGGAACATCGCCAAAGGCAAGGGACACAATGGCAAAAATGGACTATTGAGACTTCATCAAGATCGAAAGCTTTTGCACAGCAAAGGAAAAGTTAACAAAATCAAAAAATAACTAACAGAATAGGAGAAGATATTTGCAAACGACATATCAGATAAATGACTAGTATCCAAAATCAATAAAGAGCTTATCAAACTCAACACCCTAAGAACAAATAAACCAGTCACGGGCAGAGGACATGGACAGATATTTCTGAAAAGAAGACATCCAGATGGCCAACAGACACATGAAAAAGTGCTCCACATCACTCGGCATCTGGGAAATACAAATCAAAACCACAATGAGATACCACTTCACACCAGTCAGAATGGCTAAAATTAACAAGTCAGGAAATGACAGATGCTGGCGAGGATGTGGAGAAAGGGGAACCTTCCTACATTGTTGGTGGGAATGCAAGTTGGTGTAGCCACTCTGGTAAACAGCATGGATGTTCCTCAAAAAGTTAAAAATAGAGCTACCCTATGACCCAGCAATTGCACTACTGGGTATTTACCCTAAAGATACAAATGTGGTAATCCAAAGGGGCATGTGCACCTGAATGTTTATAGCAGCAATGTCCACAATAGCCCAACTATGGAAAGAACCTAGATGCCCATCAACAGATGAATGGATAAAGAAGATGTGGTATAGATATACAATGGAATACTATGCAGCCATCAAAAGAAATGAAATCTTGCCATTTGCAATGATGTGGGTGGAACTAGAGGGTATTATGCTTAGCAAAATAAGTCAATCGGAGAAATACAACTATCATATAAACTGAGGGTTGCTGGGGGGAAGGGAGTAAGGAGAGGGTGGTGGGGTTATGGACATTGGAGAGGATATATGCTGTGGTGAGTGCTGTGAAGTGTATAAACCTGGTGATTCACAGATATGTACCCCTGGGGCTAATAATATATTATATGTTAATAAAAAAAATGAACAAAAAAAAAGAAAAAATTCTACAGCAGACATTGGGAGAAGGAGAGGAGAAGGGAGTTGGGGAAAATCAGAGAGGGAGATGAACCATTACAGTCTGTGAATTCTGAGAAACAAACTGAGGGTTTTGAAGGGGTGGGAGTGGGTGTTGGGTGAGCCTGGTGGTGGGTATTAAGGAGGGCACATATTGCATGAAGCACTGGGTGTGATGCATAAACAATGAATCTTGGAACACTGAAAAAATAAAGTTTAAATTAAAAAAAAAAAGGCAACTATTCTAATAAATTTTTAAAAAAATTTTAGTAAACAATGTCAAAGCTCCCCTGACAAAGTACTATGACTCTGAAAGCTAACTTGGAAATATAAGGATACAATTCTCAGTCAACTGGATTTAGTTTTGATTGAACCCATTATAGATGTTGGCTGTGTCAAGCAGAAATAAATTTTGGTTTTAACTTTAAGTTTTCCTAAAACCAGGGGGATTTATGTCAAATTCCTAGAGAGTTATCAGAGTCTACAAGGTTTAAGCCTTTAGTTCCAGCTGAAGGTATATCAGCTGTATAGACCACGTCATCAAGATTTTACAGTTAAAGGGGAGGGTGGATAAATAGGTAGAGCACAGATGATATTTAGGGCATTGAATCTAATCTACATGGTATTACAGTGGTGGCTAAAAGTCATTATATATGTGTTGAAACCCACAGAATAATTAACACCAAGAGTGAACCTTAATATGAAGTTCAGACATTGGGTGATAGTCATGTGTCATGTAGGTTTACTGACTGTAATGAATATACCTACCAGGTGTGAAACACTGGTATTTGGGGAGGGTAGGAGATACATAGGAATTCTTTGTACTTACCACTTAATTTTGTAGTAAACCTAAAAGTGCTCTAAAAAAATAAAGTCTATTTAAATAAGTAAATGAACAGTTTTTTTTTAAAGGAGTAGAAAACATTTTAAAGTTTGTTACAAATATGGTAATGCCTTTCTAAGGCTGATGCAAAAACCAGAACCCAAAAGAAAAGATTAGCACATTTGAGTACATAAATATTTAAAACTTCTCTTATAAAAAAAATAGAGAGATAATTAAAAGATAACATATTGAGGAAAATATTTTTTAAACATAATAAAATATTAATATATAAAATTTGTCAAAGATTTCTCATAATCAATGAGGAAGATATGAAAACCACAATTTAAAATAGATTAATGTATGCATATCATTCTTGACCCAGTTTCTACTTTTAAGACCCTCTGGTGCGGCATCTGAAGAACAGCCAAGTATGCAGATACACAAGACAATGTGAAACTAGATCATCCCTAGAGCATCTCAAGGAGCACAATGGACCACACTACGAAAAAAGTACAAGGAGTCCCTCCTGCCAACCGGGAGTACAGATATGAAAACTGGAGTTCCAGATGCTTTTTGGGTTAAAGATAATAATAACAAATAATACAACTTAAAATGTGACATTGGCTTAGTGAAGACAATCAAGTTATGAGTGACAAAAATGCAAATATTATAGGAAAACCAATTTAAGTAATTATAGATAAAGGAGTTATAGATATAGATACAAAAACTCAAATATTATAGGAAAACCAATTTAAGTAATTATAGATACAGGAAACAAAGCACGTGAAAAACATGGCCCTAGATGAAGGGAAATTTTTCATGAAGTTGATGTGTATGAGATATTCTTTGCCACTTTCAACAAAGTTCTACAATGTAAATCTAAAATTACACTGAAGCTAGATGGCAAATACGTGGAAAGAAAAGCAACTTTGATAAAGTAAGCTCTTTTGCCTGAGGTCTAAAATTTAAATTAACTAAGAGACACATTTGTGTGCCTTTCAGGGATGAGAGTGCCAAGGTGAACAGTTTTAAGTGATAGAAACAAAGCATACCCTTATCAAGGTAGAAAGCAAAGGCACCAAGTCATTCATAAACACTTTTCAAGTTCTCTCTAAAAGAGTGAGATCCAATACACTAATAAAGGTCAGATAAAATGTTACATTCCCAACCAATTATACACATCTCATAATATCAAGGTGAGGGGATAGGGATTGAGAAAGACATTGAGAGAGGGCTTTAGAGAGATAGGTACTGAGGGAGAGATTAAGAGAGAGAGAGGGGGGTGCCTGGGTGGCTCATTGGGTTAAAGCCTCTGTCTTCGGCTCAGGTCATAATTCCAGAGTCCTGGAATGGAGCCCCACATCGGGCTCTCTGCTTGGCAGGGAGCCTGCTTCCTCCTCTCTCTCTCTGCCTGCCTCTCTGCCTACTTGTGAGCTCTGTCTTTCAAATAAATAAATAAAATATTAAAAAGAGAGAGAGAGAGAGAGAGGGAGAGATGTAGAACACAGAAGACCGTAAAATATAAGACTTCAGGCCTAAAAATTGTATCTATCCAAACTCTTTGTCTATACTTACTCATACAATAAGTCTCCAAATTTGCAAAGTTCAAAAATTTGTAACATTTTTTTTTGGCAATAGGAAAGGAAATTGGTGTTATTCTCAAACTATTGTTTATATTGTTAATTAGTGCAGATAATTGTATATGCCCTCTGACTCAAAAATTCTATCTGTAGGAATTTATACCACAATAACACCATTATGGGAAAAGAGAGACTTGTGTAAACAAATGTCAAGTGCTACATTGTTTTGTAGGAAGCGTTCTAAATGGCCTAAAGTTCATGTACAAAAATGTTAACTAAATTATGGCACATTCATAAAATGGAGTACTATGTAATTGTCTGAATAATGAGACTATAGATACTCGTATAAAATAAAATTTGATGGCATCCTTAGTTTATTTTTTAAAGACTGCTTTACTTATTTGAGAGAGAGAAAGAGAACAAACAAGTGGGAAGCAGATGCAGAGGGAGAGGGAAAGGAGAGAGAATCTCAAGTAGACTCCATGCTCAAATTCATGCCTCTGAGATCATGATCTGAATCAAAATCAAAAGTCAGGTGTTTAGTCAACTGAGCCACCCAGGTGCTCCAAGCATCCTAGTTTAAAAAAGCATCTTATGGACTACAATAGACCCATACATAAATATTTTTCTGCACAGAAAAATTATATACCACATTACTTCTCTGAAATGGGTTTGGGACTTCAAATTCTGAGAATTGGATTTTGTTTCACAAGTAATAATAGCTTTATATAACAAAAACTCAGCAAGGTAACATTAAAAAAAAAAAACAAAAAACAAAAAACACGGGCAGCGCTAAAATTTTCCTTCAGCAAACCAGAAAACAAACAAACAAACAAAATGTAATGGGAAATGTGGCAAGGATAACAAAGAAATAAGGATGATTTCAATAATTCAGCAATAACAGTATAGTCAAACACAGGAAGCAGGTTGGACAGGACATCCATTTTCATGGTAACTTGACTCATATGGATAGAATTTAAATAAGAGCAGCTACTAAAATAGAGCAATGTTTCTCAAAGTGTGGTCCATGGATCAGTAGCATCAGCATTAACTGGGGCCCTGTAAGAAATGGAAATCCTTGGGCCTTACCCTAAGCCTTCTTAATTAAAAACCTTGAAAAGTGGTGCCCAATATTTTCAGTTTTAACAAGTTCTCTAGGAAATTCTGGAGCATGATAAAGTTTGTAAGCCATTATAGGACAGCATAATGATTAAGAATAAAGAATTCGACTTCTAATTTCAGCCATAATATATAAAGAACTTGAAAGGTATTACTTAAGGAATATTAGTATTGTACTTAAGTAGTATAATAAGAGCTGAAAAAAAACTAAAAATGAGCCACTTCTCTTGCACCAATCAGAAAATAGAAATCACAAGACAAGCCATTATGCTGCCGAAGAAAAGGGAAAATAAAGGTTAGTACAGCTGAGCTCAGATTACAGGAACACATGCCACAAAAGCCATAACTGTTAGGAAACCTTAAAAGTAACTTTGATGAATTATTGGAGTTGGAATGTAGACTAGAGTAAGAGGAGAAACTCCTGCAAACTGCAGTCTTGAGGCAATCCACACTTCTGTCAATTTTATTCCTGAGAACCCTTTCAAAATCTCATGGTAAAGGACCAAGAAAATCCCTCATATTTCTGGTAGTGGTGGTGGTAGGGGTGGAGAAAAGTAACCATTTAAAACATGCTGAGAATCCTCAGTTATAAAGATTCATTAAAAATTTTTTAAAAATAAAGATTTAGCAAGAGAAAAGAGTTTGAGTCTTATCCAATGTGACTCAGTTGGTTAAGTGTCCAACTCTTGATTTTGGCTCAGGTCATGATCTCAGGGATGTGAGATGAAACCCTGCCATGGGCTCCATGCTGGACATGAAGCCTGCTAAAGATTCTCTCTCTTATACTGTAGATATATATTTTTGTGAATGGAAATGTAAAAATCCTCAATAAAATACTAGCAAATCAAATATAACAATGTGTAAAAAGAATTACACACTACAACCAAGTGGGATTTACTGCTGGCAGGCAAGACTGGTTCAACATTTTTAAATCAATTAATGTAACCCACTGACTAAGAAAAAGAT
This sequence comes from Mustela nigripes, assembly GCF_022355385.1. NCBI lineage: Eukaryota > Metazoa > Chordata > Mammalia > Carnivora > Mustelidae > Mustela > Mustela nigripes. The sequence goes on along the minus strand of NC_081559.1, from coordinate 89,245,352 downwards.
AAATAATCTGATCACATTTATTTGTACAGAAAGAGCATTGATGAAATCTAACACCCATTTATGACAAAGTCTTTCCAAAGTAGAACTAGAGAATACCTCAACTTGATAAAGCACATAAACCTACAGCTAACATAAATAATTCTCCCATATAGGTATTCCTACTAATTTATATGAATACCCCCTCAAGAAAAGAGAGCAATCTCCTCATCTTTTGAGCTAGACTCTGCACAGTGACTTCTGTCCAAAGTGTAGATAATGCAAAGGAGAAATAATAGCGATTTTATAGTAGCGAAACCTGAGAAAAATTATCTTGGCCAAGAAATCAAGAATAATATTATTAGTCATAGCTCATCTTGATAGTATATATATGTTTGATATGATATAACTAAAATGACATGTTACATCTCTAGTCTTCTTCTAAATTACAAGTAACTTGAGTCTCATCATAAGAAATATCAGACAAATCCCATTTGAGAGACATTCTACAAAATACTTGACCAGTGCCCCTCAAAACCATCTAGGACATCAGAAACAAAGTAAATTTGAGAAACTACAATGGCCAGGAAAAGTCCAAAGAAACAAGACAACTAATGTACTGTATATACCAAATGGGATCCTGCAACAAAAATATTAAAATTACATTAAGTAAAAACTACACAAATCTAAGCAAACTGTAGACAGGTTAATAATAATATAACAATATGGTTCATTAATTATAACAAATATCTCCTGTATTAATAATAAGGAAAACTGGGTATGGGATATATGAATACTTCCCTACCATCATCTCAATTTTTCAGTAAATATGAAAGTGTTATAAAGAATAGTGCTATTAAAGAAAGGGTGAAAGATCAACTTTGAGTTCCAGTTTGTAATTTCCTATTTGAGACTATAATCTACTTCATCTCTTGGAGCCTCAGTTTTCTTCAGAAGATATATTTTGTAGAGTTACTGTGCAGATTAAATGCTATGTGGAGCTTTTAGTAGAATGCCTGACACATAATGAAAACATGAAAGAAAGAGGAGTGTTACTATAGCCAAAAAGAATAATATATGAGTCATCTAGGGCTTCCTAAAAATAGAGAGAATTTTGTGATGCACTTGGCATAAGAGCAATTCTACTGCATTGGGGATCCAATTTTAAAATATTCTTTACTACATTATTGTTATTATTATTATTATTATCATAGATTATCCACTTTTATTTTGGTGTCACTTAGATACAAATCACAATTCCATTCTTTGGATTTGGGTTATAATAACTTTAGAACTGAAGTAATTGAATTTCATTATAAAGACACTCTCAGCAATAAATTTTTCCATTGACTAGAATGGCATACTTGCCCATCTGTACTCTGAATCTTATAATCCATATTAGATACTCTATTCTATAACATTGATTATATTAAATGGAAACTTTATTTGACAAGTTTCTAGTCTTGATGAAGAATATGGTGAAAATAATTAAAGATGAGTTTCGTATTTTTTGTCGTCTGGAATATATATAGTTTATTTTATATTTTATATTTAATTATTTATATATTATATATATCCATATATATATGAAATAAAACAGTTAAGACAACTAATTAGTAATTTAGTAGGATTCATTCCTGTATTTGATCATGAAATGACATGTTGAACACCATATATGTGGCAAAACTTAGTAAGTCTTCTCCCTGAATCTATTTTAGGTAATTCTCAGCAATCTACACTATCTTCCCAGCATGGCCATTTATCTGAGGGTATTGAAAGCATAAATAAATTTCCAGTTCACAAGTATTTTAAACAAAACTGAGATCAATGTAAACCCACTGTTAGAAGCAACAACCTCTGGCAGCCAATATTCTTCAAATAACTGGTTCTGAGCTGAGATTATTGCAGCCAATATATTAGAAGAAACTAGGAGCTTTGTGAGTCTCTTTGAAAAATAGTCTTTCACAATCAAGAAATTTGCTCTAGATTGCACCTGAAAAAATCAATATTGATTCTTGTATAAAGCTTTTTGAACATTTAGCATGGAAGAATCAATGTCTTTGGCTGATTATGTATGTATGCATGGCACACAATATACCATTAATTCAATAATAAGCATTAATTCTAGGTCAGCAGACATTCATCAACTAATGCTTTCATGAAAACAGTTCTCAGATGTGCTGCATAAAGCATGGCCAGAATAATCTGAGGGTCACTGTTGGAAATAGAAAATACAATTTCCATTATATTATTCCTTTATAGACTGAAAATGTATTCATGCATTTAATTACTCATTATAGATGTGTTCCTGTTTTCTATATTCAAGTTATTTTGTAAGGTAATAAAGTAACAATATAAATCCCAATGCCTATTCCAATGCTATAACCCAATGATACATATGGTATATAATATAGTGTTATATATATACAGTATATGTATACCACTGTATTGTGGCTACTTATTTTGATATATACCACATTCTTCTCCATTATTTATAATAATGTTCTTATACATAAAATTATCTAAAGAAAGTCAAGGTAACTGGAAATACCATTAAATATGTGTTCAATTAGAGTAATTGCTATACTAAAATAAACAACATTGTACATTATTTTTCTAATGAGATTCAGTTTAAGAAGCTAAAGTTCCTTGAAGTCTGGGAAATAAATACATTAGCCACAAACACAGCCTAGTTCTCCTCAACATTCTGGAGTGAAACAATTTTAACTAACTTGGTGGAAAAGGCAATATGACTGTGATAGTGCTTGCTGAAGTATAAAGCCACTTACTTGGTTGAGAAGATAGTCCAAGGGATGAACAGAACCAAAGTCTTGTGGAAAAATAAGAACTAAACTTTGGATCTGGCTCACAAATAGGTTGTTTTATTTACTAATGGCTTTGGATAAAAGGGTGAAATGTTCCTCGGAAACAATTACAAAGTTACAGAATTCCTACCCAATTTAGAGACACGAAATAGATATGGGAGTGACCAGAGATCATCCTAGGAGCAGAACTGAAGTTAATTTTGTAGCTAATGGCACTGAGGCTCTAAGAACAGATACAAAGAAATGATGCTCCAGAAAGAAAGAGGGGACAAATTGCTGTTAACCAGACGATGGATGAATGAAATGAGGTCTTTAACTTTCTGGTTATGAGATCTTTAACTTTGTGGTTTATCTTCCACTCCACATGCCTCTGTCAACATAAATGGGAATTTCAATAACTCTATGTCTCCTTTAAATGGCCCATATAATGAGTAGGTTTTGGGGAGTATGCAGCTTCTAATTCTGCACTTGAATATGTTTAGAGGTTTTTCTTCAGACCTTTCTTTACATAAGAAAATAATGTAAGCTGTTAAACAAGCCAAACGGATTTCAAGCTATATCTTTGGCCCAAAAGTATTTCTGCTTCTGCATGAAAGTATTCAAATTCTTTTGTCAGTGTGTTGTCTGTCATTCCAGTTCTCTTCATCAGTGGGAACTTGGTGTGGGCTGGACAACAGGTGCCACTGCTACAGACCTTCCTGGACACCAGCACCTGCTCTAGCCTCACAGACCTGGTTTTGTTATCTCTCCTTCAACCTACAGCTGCTATGGATAAAACACCCAGTAGGTGTTTTATCAAAATTTTATGTTCCAGCAACACTTTGACACTGGGACCCTCAAAAATCCAATTAAAGAAATATATCAACCTAAGACCCAGTAAAAGTTGACCATACTGAAAAAGTGGGTTACAAAAATCCTCTAACCTTACCTTCTAAAATTCGTTCTCATTATGTTTAAAACATGAGCATTTGGCATTACTCTTCTAGACTAGAAGTCATATATGCAACCAAAGACACCTGCATCATATGTAGAGTGATGTAATGCAAGCAAGAGTTTACAATTTTAAAGGACTTCAAAAGAAGTTTGCCACACATTATAACGACATTATCTCAGAGTTCATAGGGAATCTTCCTGAATGTCTCAAAGACAGTCTTTTTTTTCCTGTCACTTCATTATTTTGTTGTGTATCAAGTTCTAATTTAAATAAAACAAAACTCTGGCTATAAAATGAATCATATTAATTCTCTGTAAATCACTGTGATATGCTTAGTGGTTATAAGAATGGGCTAGCTTTCCTGGAGCAACATGTTCTAACTCACTTTATTGTCACAACCACTATGTAAGTAGGTGGAATTCTTATCCTCAATTTAAGGATGTGGAGCTATAGACAGGTCAGGTAATTCAATAGTGAAATGAGATTTATACACCATGGAAAAAAATATATATATAATATTTTATTAAATTAGTATATTAACATATTACATTATATTATTTATATTATTATATATTATACATAATCATTTTATCTTTATATTTTGTGTAAAAGTGTACCATATCCTTTGAACAGGCACTCAGAATCTATTTTCCCCAATAAGAAAAACAAAACAAAACAAAACTTAAGATTTCTCTTGATGACTCCTCATTCTTTTCTAAAAAAAAGCCTTAGAAGAAAATATTATAAATTGCAACTTCAATAATTATTTATTAAAATTAATAATCATTTTTTATCTTGGCCATGGTGGAGCATTCTTGAGATACTACAAGATCCTAAGGCATCTTTCTCCAGCCCTTCTGCTGTGATACATACCCTGGGCTCACTGTACGTAAATAAATTATGCTGGTTCAGTTAAACAGCATTCACAGATCATGAGCTTCATTTTGATAGGCAGATTTGAAATTAGATGCTTTCTTATTTCAGTATCTGCACAGTCCTTACTGCATTCTTAAATTTATACAAGATGATACCCTGAGCTACTGTAATTCTAAATATAGTATGACAGTTCTACTACTTCCCTTTCCTTCATTCTAGGAAACAGAGTAATCTTTCTAAGACAAGGTCAGATTATTTCATGCTTCCCAAACCCCGCAGAAGCTTCCAAATTTACTTAGAATAAATCCAAAGACCTTATCTTATGGTGGCAAGGTCCAGGATTGTGTGGACTCCAGTCACGATTCTGACCTAATCAACTCTTATTTTCATGGTGCCAACTCTCTTCCACTATGCTGGCTTTCTTGCTTTTTCTTGATTTATCAAGTTTTCTTCTATCTCAAGGCCCTTATACTTGCTGTCCCTCTCTTTGGAACACCCATTCCTCAGCTCTCCTCATACCCTAGAGCTTTCTGCTCAAGTGTTAACATCCTTAAAGAATACTCCAATGGTCACTCTGTTTAAAATAGCACCATTTACTTCTATATAGACTGTTCCTTTGTCCTGTTTCTTTTGCTTCAAAAATTCTGTTGAAGAATTTTTTGATGAATACATTTAATTATTTGATAAATTATTTGATGAATACATTTAATTCACTTTATTATCTGTCTCCTGCACTGTAATGTGAGCTCCAGAAAAGCAGGAAGTTAAACTCTGCTTTCCTCCCAGGTCCCATAAGAGAGAGAGTGACACATTATAGGCATTTACTAAGCATTTGTTGTATGAATAGTTAAAATAATGAATTAATGAAAAAAAAAAACTGTTCAGCATATTTCCTAAAACACTATCTTTAATTTCTGTTGACCATGACTTATCAGCCACATGTTATCGATAAAACTTATGTTTGATGCTACTCCTTTGTTAATGCAATATATAAACATTTAGTCATGCATCCTCACGTATCAAGACCTTTTTAATATGAAACTTGGACCATTCAAGACGCTTTGTGTAAAATTCCACAGAAAAGACAAAACTATAATTTGTCATCTATGTGATCCACAAATTGTAGTGCTCAAGTAGATATTAAAACTGTAATCTAAGTAGCAAAGACTTTTGCAGACGACTGTTATTTTTATAAAAATTAAATCTTCAAACAATGACTGATAGTATAGAGGGAAATTAACCTCCCCAAGATTTCAAAAGTTCATCAAAAGCTTTGTTCCTTAATGAAAAATGGCAAAAAATGTTCTTATGGTGGGAGAAATCTAAAGACAGATTTTTTAGAGTAAAATGTTTTACTCTTAGGTGTCTGTATGATTTCCTTTAAAAGAGAATAAAACACTTTCAACATCTGGCTGTCAGAGGATGTGCTTACAAGAATAAAACTTTTAAGATTTTCTAAAATACCCATTAAACTCTAGTAACCTCTATGGTAAATACACCAGCTAGACCTGGTGGTCTTATGATGATTTTATTCTCACTCTCTTAAAACATTTTAGGGATCACAAAAAGCTATTCTTAAAGTCCTTGTCCATGTCCTAGGTTTTACTAGATGATAAGCTCTGTGATGGCAGGGACCTGCTCTGCATTGAATTTCCAGCATAAACATAGTGCCTATGTGAAATTATAGGTAAAATATTAATATGTCTCTACTTCTTGTAAGTGAACTTTTTCTTTGTCAAAGACATATGGCAATGTGGATAGAGCTAGAATGTATTATGCTAAGCAAAATATGTCAGAGGAAGACAAATAGCATGATTTCACTCATATGTGAAATTTAAGAAACAAAACAGATGAACACAGGGGAAAAAAAAGAGAGAGATAGGCAAACCAGGAGACAGACTCTTAACTAGAGAACAAACTGAGGGTTTTTGGAGGGGAGATGGGAGGGATTGTTAAACAGGTAATGGGTATTAAGGAGGGCACTTGTTATGAGCACTGGGTGTTGCAAGTGATCAACTACTAAATTCTACACCTGAAACTAATATTTTACTGTGTGTTAACTAGAATTGAGATTAAAAACTTGAAAAAATAAAGTTTCTCATAAGTAAATACAATGAGAAAAGAATTAAATGTGTAGCTTTAATTTTTTTTCTTTTTTAAAGATTTTATTTATTCATTTGAGAGAGGGAGGAAGAGAGAACACAAGCAGGGTAAAGGGTAGAAGGAAAAGCAAACTCCCTGCTGAGCAGGAAGCCCAATGAGGGACTCAGGCCTGGAACTCAGGGATCATGACTGAGCCAAAGGCAGACGTTTAACCCACCCAGCAGCCCTAGTTTTTACTTTTAAAAATAAGTGTTGAAGTTTACGTTAAAAATAATATTTCTAAAAGCCAAACCTAAAAAGTTAGATAAACTATATTTATTTGAAAAAAAATCAAGAATCAAGGACAATGTAGCAAATTAACTTGATGTCAGAACAACAGATTTGGAAGATAATTAAAAGTAAACAGATTAGCTAAACTCCTAGATGACCTAGTAAGTATTACTGATTCTGGCAAAGGAAATGCATGATCTAAACTTCCATAGAGGTTTCTGGAACCAGAGATAAGGTCTGTCCATCCGGATGGACCACAAAGTCAGCATTGAGAATCCCCTCAACTCATTTCCTTTGCCATCTCTTATCAGTATCAAAGAACTGTTTGAATGCAGGACTGACACTGATCTTGCCATACAATGTTGGTCATACTGAGTAGCTACTTCAACTGTTCAGCTGATCCTACTGACTGGTGTTTGTGCATCATCCAGAAAAGTGGAATGCATGCCCTGAGATCTTGGTGAGTCCCATCTGAACTGCCCACATGGGCATCTAACTTCAATGTCCCAAGATTCTTCTAGGTCCCAAAGTAAGGAAAGATAGGGTCCTGAATGATCGTGAGGATTATGGTAACGTGGAAGAAAAACTTAAATCTTCATTCAGTATCTGGTAAGACTAGAAAGGAAGAAAATCCACTACAAGCATATCTCACATGGAGAAGGGACTGAAAGTATTTCCTGAATATTCAGTACATATCCTTTTTTCGTGACTTTTAACTCACAATTCATATATACAAGTTGATATAGATAGAAAGATAGATAGTTATAAATCCATCTATCCTATAGATATAAATCTATCTATCCTTTTTATTTTATATACCATCTTCTAAAAAATTTTTTTTAAAGATTTTATTTAGTTATTTGACAGATAGAGATCACAAGTAGGCAGAGAGGCAGGCAGAGAGAGAGGAGGAAGCAGGCTCCCTGCTGAGCAGAGAGCCTGATGCAGGGCTCTATCCCCGAACCCTGAGATCATGACCTGAGCTGAAGGCAGAGGCTTAACCCACTGAGCCACCCAGGTGCCCCTTGTAAAAATGTTTTAAGGTGGTTGTTAACAAATGTGAGTGCTTTATGTTGTTTAAGTATGTACATATACAGTGTGATCTACCTTAATTAAGCAGAAAGGATAAATATAACTTTTAGACTTAAAGCCTCTAACACAGCTGGATTTTATAATCCTGAATATAAAATAAATAAAACTCTATCTTTTTTCCTGAGTAGAGAAAAATATGTACATCCAGTATATCCTACCTTTCCTTTATATTGGCATTATAATTATATAACATCACAAACTTTTTCCTCTCTATACATTTTTTCTTAGTACCTGGTGTCATTAAAGTGGCCAGATCACAAAAACTACTCTTGAACTCTACTTCATTGATCATATACTCTATCAATAATATATATAAATAATTATATATATATAAATAAAATAATATATATTAACCACCTCTTCTTCACAAGGCACTAGGAAAGATGTGGAAGAAATTCTGCTTTGAAGAACAGAATAAACATGTTGTATAAAAGTTGTTTTTATTATTTTAATATACAATGCTTAAATGACAGAATAAGAATGTAATCTGATTGCTGGAAGTTACTGCATTATTTATACAACTACCATTAAAATATGAATTTAAAAAATGCAATGTCAGGTTAATGTGAACCAAAGTAACCTACTGAGGCCTTAGAAACCCTCCTGCTTGGTTAAAATGGAAAAAGAAAACAATGTGTAAAATGCAGTAATTCCAGTATTCCATTTTTTTCCCACGGAGAAATTCATCAAAATCACAATTTTGCTACCTACTTATTAAACTGAATATAACAACCACCATTTCAATGCACAATTTTCATACATACTGTGCCTATTAAGATATAGTACATTGTGTGTTCCATTTTCCGAACCTAGTAAGCTCAGAGGTTATGAATCATATCCATTCAATAGTTTTATTTAACATGTCAGAGAAAAATCAGGGAGAAAGGTAAGAGGTGTGAGGTAGTAGATATATGTCCAAAATAGTTGTGAACATTTTGTAGACATTTTTTCATATAGGTTGTATTTACTAAAGTACGCTGGATCTTTACTTCTCAGCAACCTTCTCTCAGTTCCTCCAGTAACATTTATAAGTTCACTTTTCAGCTATGCTCTTTTTCTCTCTGCGTGCTGATTTCCCAGCTGTTTGATCTTCTGCTATTACTTACTTCAAAAGCATCTAAACTTAAAATGATATAACTGGTCACAAAACTGAGTGCCAGGGCACTAATGTACACTCTCTGTTATATAAGCAGCCAATAACCTTGATTCCCATAAGCGGATATTGATCATATATGAAGGGGTAAGGGTCTTGCTATTTTTACTCATTTCTTATATTGGAGAGATAAAATTATTACTATAAAATTATTAAAACAAAAGCCATTAGCATGCCTTTGTGTCTTTTATTTTCAAAAGGCCACATAATAGCATTAGTCATTTCATTTTGATTAAACACAAGGCTATGTTGAGAAAACCACTCTGATCTAGTATATGACCAATGTTCTTTGCCACAATGAAATAGGTGTTTGAGTGTTTACAGAGATTGTAAAGCAGCCATTCAAGATAAATATTCTTTCTTCTTTACTTGTTTTCTCATTTAAGTATAAAAGTCTTTGGTTTTAAAAAAAACACTGAAACATTTATGAAGGGCTGCCCGTTTAAGGTGTAAGGCATAAAATCTTCCTCATAATCATCTCCTGGATTTCTGCTTCTTCTGTAAATTTATTTCTAACAAAAACATTATTTGTTATCATTGTTATCATTGCAACCTTGCTATTGATTCACCTAATATTTTCCCTTTAAACCAATCCTGATTTTATTTCTAACTGAATGGAAACCAATGTGAATTATTTCTGGAATGCCGTTGTTAGCAATCAAGAAATCTTTGTCTATACTATTTCATTTGCCTATGTTTAATCATAGAACTAGGTTATTCAATGGGACTGAATATTACTTATGGAGAAAATCATACACTCATATACACTGGCTTCCTATAAATCCATACATGGGTTTACTTATTGTGCATAATATTAAACATGGAGACAACTTATTTCCAAGTTCCAGTTGTAATCTTGAAATGTATGACTTGATTCAGAACTTAGTTACAGGCTTTGCAATTGCCAAATCCGGGAGCCACCTGTGTCTCCCAGCTATGGTCAACCCCACCATGTTCGACATTGTCATGGACAGTGAGCCCTTGGGACAAAGTTTCAAAAGCAGCAGAGAATGTTCATGTTCTAAGCACGGGGGAGAGAGTTTGGTTTTAAAGGATCTTGCTTTCATAGGATTATTCTGGGATTTCTGTGCCTAGTTGGTGACTTCACACGCCATCATGACGCTGGTGGCAAGTCCATCTATGAGGGGAATTTGATGATGAGAATTTCATCCTGAAGCACATGGGTCCTGGGATCTTGTCTGTGGCAAATGTTGGACTCAACACAGAGAGTTCCCAGTTTTTCATCTGCACTGCCATGACTGAGTTGTTGGATGGCAAATATGTATTTTTTGACAAAGGGAAAGATGACATAAATATTATGAAAACCATGGTGTGGTTTGTGTCCAGTTATGGCAAGGCCAGCAAGAAGATCACTGCTGCTGATTGGATGAATCTGATTTGACTTGTGTTTTATCTTCACTACCAGACAATTCCTTCTACAGCTCAGGAAAGTATCGCTTTGCCCCCATCTGCTCAAAATACTTTATAATCTTTGTGCTCTTGCTGCAGTTCTATGGGTTCTATATTTTTCTTACTCCCTTCAAAGTCCAGCTGGATTGCAGAGTTGTTATGATTTTGAAATACTAATAACAAAAACAACAACAGAAGAACTTAGTTACTAACCTGCAAAATTGGAAACAATATCTGTCTTTTAAAAACACAAAAACTTTAATTGAAATATTGCTGACAGGCATAAATTCATCTTTTCTCATTTCAGATTCAAACCAGGAAACACATTTTTGGCGAATGCTTAGCAGCCATCAAAAGAAATGAAATCTTGCCATTTGCGACAACATGGATGGAACTAGAACATGTCATGCTTAGCGAAATAAGTCAAGCAGAGAAAGACAACTATCATATGATCTCCCTGATATGAGGAAGTGGTGATGCAACATGGGGGCTTAAGTGGGTACGAGAAGAATAAATGAAA
>NC_081559.1:89205553-89234093 GCF_022355385.1 Mustela nigripes | reverse complement strand
TGCCATTTGCGACAACATGGATGGAACTAGAGCGTATCATGCTTAGCGAAATAAGTCAAGCGGAGAAAGACAACTATCATATGATCTCCCTGATATGAGGAAGTGGTGATGCAACATGGGGGCTTAAGTGGGTACGAGAAGAATAAATGAAACAAGATGGGATTGGGAGGGAAACAAACCATAAGTGACTCTTAATCTCACAAAACAAACTGAGGGTTGCTGGGGGGAGGGGGTTTGGGAGAAGGGGGTGGGATTATGGACATTGGGGAGGGTATGTGCTTTGGTGAGTGCTGTGAAGTGTGTAAACCTGGTGATTCACAGACCTGTACCCCTGGGGATAAAAATATATGTTTATAAAAAAAAATAAAAAATTAAAATACAAAAAGAAAACCACAGCTAATATTCCACTTAAAAAAAAAAAAAACTGTTTGATATTTCATGATCCTATTCCCCAACACAAAAATCCAACCAAATCCAGATGTCACAGATGTTTGTTTCTAAAAATCCCACAGTACTGACCTTGTTCTTTACTCCAAGCTGACATCTATCAAGAGCCCCCTAACAGAAATTTCCAGGAAGGAATGGAAGCATCTCTTCTCTACCTAGGTGGTCTCTACCTCTGAGGTCAAGTCCATGAGATTAAGTCAATTAGCTAGTGATTATGGCTAAAATCATACCAGTACATCTTATAATAGATTCAAAATTTATTGGGGAATTGCATCTTGTTAACAAGGCTGAAAAATATAAATACTGATCTTCAAAAAAATTAGATGCCAACAATACGATCAGAACAAAAATAGAATGGGAACGGACTTAAGCTTATATGATAAAATTTGAATTTGACAGAAAAATTAAGACTTCATGATGAAATTAACAGCAACCTGTGACTTGGGCAAATTGATCGTGTTAAAATTAATGGTTACATGTAAAAATGCATATATCACAATCTATAATCCATACAATTAGAATCTGAATAAGGTAAAGAATGAATTTTTCACTATATAATTTACATGCAAACTAACAGATCCCAATAAAATTAATTCATTAAAGTTAAAATAACAGTAAAAAAATTGTGGACATTTATGAGCACTTGATAGAAAATTAATCAAGGAAATTTCTTGAAATTTTTACATCTGTCAGATTTTTTATTGAATTGTTAGTACACATAAATATGTAACCAGAATATTTGAGAAGCTAAATGTCATTTTGAAATGTTGGAGTGAAAAAAAAAAAAACACAAAAACTGATACTCTATAGAAGATGTAGAATATAATGGTTAAAAGCTCAAACTCTCATGTAAAATAACTCTGATTCTAAATCTTTGCTCTACCAAATGTGTGACCTTATGCAATTATTTAACTGTTCTAATCCTCATTTTTTTCTTTCTTTTCAAATCCTCAGTTTTTTTCATCTGCAACATGTCAGTGATATATTATTGCCCATCCCACATTTTTGTAAATATTTTATGGCCTACTAGAAATCAAATGCACAGTGTTGGGTACATAATGAATTGCTTCTTGGTTAAGTGGACTGTTACCATAAGACATAAAGTTTATCAACTGCTGGGGTGCCTTGGTGCCTCAGTAGGTTAAAGCCTCTGCCTTTGACTCAGGTCTTGATCCCAGGCTCCTGGGATTGAGCCCCACTTCTGGCTCTCCACTCAGCAGGGAGCCTGCTTCCCTCTCTCTGTCTCTGTCTGCCTCTCTGCCTGCTTGTGATCTCTGTCAAATTAAAAAAAAAAAAAAAAGTTTATTAACTGGCTATCTTTCCATGTTGAAATTTTTAATATAATCAATCTTTCTTTCTTCCACCCTCTCTAAAAAGGCCTCTTTATTTTTCTATACTAACGTTTTCCCAATATTCTTGATTTGAACCTTTCCTACCTTTTTTATATTACTTGGTCATTTGCCTTAATTCCTGAAACTAGAGCAACATTGCTGTTATTTTTTTCTACTTACATTATATTCTCTGTAATATATATTTTATGCTATTTATATCACTATATATAATTATATCACTTTGAGTTTGAATAGATTCACAGTCTATCAGCAGGGTCTGCAATTATATAATAATACCTGCTTACTGTATACGATGTTCAAAAATAAATTTTCATAATTCCACCTACCCAAATAGACCAAATAGAGAGAAAATAAGTATTCCTAAATGTCAGCTCTTTCGATTTTGAAGTTAGCTTTCATGCATTAGTTGCTTCTTTTCCCAGAATAAATCTTGCTAGTTATCATAGGACAAACTTTTCAGACCATCCCAATAATCCCACTCTGAAAGTACTTGGATCTGTGAATATCCTTCAAGAACATGACGGGTGAATCTGAACTCCAAGGGTTTGAGCACTGAGCATAGAAATCACATTTTGGGGGTCCCTGGGTGGCTCAGTGGGTTAAGCCTCTGCCTTCACTCAGGTCATGATCTCAGGGTCCTGGGATCAAGCCCCACGTCGGGCTCTCTGCTCAGCGGGGAGCCTGCTTCCCCCTCTCTCTCTATGCCTGTCTCTCTGCCTATCTATGATCTCTGTCTGTCAAATAAAAAAAAAAATCACATTTTGCATGTTTGGCAAAGCACTCCTGTTGGTACCTCATGCAAAGCATAGTTTTAATTTAGTAGATGGAGAAACTGAAATCCAGAGAGGTAAATAACTTCTAAGATTATGTAAGTGACAGAACCTAGATTCAAAGTCAGATCTGTCTGATGCCGAAGCCCATGTACTTTCTTATTCCCAGCTGCCTCCTCTATTCTAGGTCCTATTCATCAATAAATACTATTCACATAATGTTAGTATTTTTTTAATATTAACAAAACATAAACTTTGTTACTTTTAACATTGAAGCACAAAGTAACTACATTTTATAATTTATGTTGCTTAATTTTCTATGTTGCTTATTGTTTGAAATAAAATTAAATGTTTCAGCACCATTTCTAGAATACACAAACACACACACACATATATTTATATTTATATATATAAATGTAAATGTACATGAGGACACACATACATGTATATACAATATGTGTATATACTGATACTTGTGAAAGACATGTGCATATGAATGTGTGTATGTTTGTTTTTGAAGTATGAAGTATACATATATACCTACCTATACATATGTACATATGTTTTGTATATATATGCATGTGTCTATATATATAGTGTAAATACACATACATTGAAACATCACTTTCTTGGTATTTCTTGATATTTTCTAGACAAGTGGTGTTATTCCAGTTACCTTCTTTGGATAAATGAAGTATGGTATTTTGAATACTAATGGGAAAATGTGTTATAATTAAGTGAAATAATTTTCTAGTTTTTCTTTGCATTTAAATGGAGTGAAAATTCTGAAATTATAAGTCAAAACATGTTATATTCATAACAGCTTGCAAAGTTATTTTTAAAATTCTGCCTATAAATGCTTTCTTTAAAAAAGTATCTAAAATCCAAATGTCTACATATGTTAAATATTTTAGAGAAATATAGTTTTAAGTCTATATTCACATAAATTTATATGACCAGTGAACACAATATTTTTGAGAGAATACCGAATAATATTAACATAGTATGAAGTCATACCACTTCTCAATATCAAAATAGAGCAAAAGATAGATATTTAAAAGTAAATTATCTAAAAGAAATTCTAGCTATTCCCTCATACATATTAATATCTAAATACAATTCATGAATTTTTAGACTTCTAAAAATTTGTATTTAAAGAAATAATTCTGAAGAAAAAGCTTTAATGACATTTATTAATTTTCTAGTTTTTCTAATTTTCTATAGTTTTGAAAATGAAAAAAATGGCCTATTAATTAAGATAAACATTATTTTGATTACAGATTTCTATCAAATAGAGGATTAGAGGGATTTAGTTCCTTCTCCATTTACCAACTAGTAGAACAGCAATAATAGACCTTAGTTTCAAGAGATGAAAAGTTATCTAGACACCAAGAAATCTTTATAACAATAAAAAAAAAGTTTAAAAATATAACATTTAGTTACTAGTGGCAAAATAATAGAATTAAAACTATATTTTGAGAGACTATATTTTTCGAGACCTTTATGGACCATTCCATATATAGGTTGAATGAATTCTTAAATAATTAATGTTGTTTCACACTCACAAAACACATATACAAATACTCGCACTTTCCAGGTGTCTTAAAATAGCTTCTTCTACTCTTTATATATTATATTGTCAGTGAGCTATAGTACTGCACTTCAAACTCTCCTCTTTCTTCTATATTTTTTAAAAACCTATGTGTTAGAGCCTCCCATTTAATCACTCATTCAAAGAATATTTATTGAAGGCATAGTATACATGATGAGCTGGCATGTAATTTATCATCCAAGCAGAGACGTTTGTGAAAGTGTAATAGGTGTTGATAACAAGAAAGAAGGTGTTGGTAATAATCATACCAGGTCAGCAGGCACAAAATGGAACAGTCCTGGGCAACTGGGGAATATGGGCATATGGTCGATATACATGCTGGGGACAAATCAGCAGTGGTCCCTGCTCTCATCAACCACACCATCTACAGGACAAGTTAGATCCAAATCAGAAAATCAGGGTGTGTGCTTGTTTGTTTGTTTGTTTGTTTGCTTTTGTGGAATAGGGTGAAGAAGGTAGAGTTGGGGTTATCAGATCATTCTCTGGAAGTAATGTTTGAACTGAGAAATGAAGCAAAGGTAAAAATACTGATATGGGTAAGCACAAAGGGTGGGATAGGATTTAGGGGTAACATAATGAAAAAGAACTTTCCAGGCAGAGGAAATCATACATGACAAATTTGAGGTAGAACAGCTTGAAAAAACTGAAAGTCTAGTAAGCCTTAAGTCTCAAGAATCACACAGGAATGATCTGAAATCTCAGGAAACAGGTTTTGCAAGGTCCTTAAAGATACAGCAAGGATTTTGAATTTTTATTTAATTGTGACCTAGTGTGGTTAAGCAGAGAAGTTATATAATCCCATTCTTAAGGCATATCACTCTGGCAGCTTTATGGAACACAATTTATAGAGTTAAAGACAGAAGTTGGAAACTGTCTACATTTGCAACAAGAATAGCAATTGTGATGATTAGTTAGACAAGGATACTGGTGATGGGATTGGGGAGAAAGGGACTGACCCAAGATATATTTTAGAAGTAAAACTGATCAGATTATATCTCTAGAACATTGATCTTCAAAACATTTTATGAACTCTGGCAATATTTTGAACTGCCTTTTAAATATGTTCAGCATAGACCTTTCTTAAGTCCATCAAATTGAATAAATCTAACACTAACCTCAAGATAATGTTCTCAAAGCCTGTTCTTCATCTGGTATTCCCTATATCAATTGTGATTTCCCCATTTACTTCAAGGTGGAAACCAAAGTTACGTAAGTATATCTCCTCCCTCCCTTCACTTGCCACATTCAAATGACCACCAATTCCTGTCAATTTTTTTTTCTCTAAATCTTTGAAATACAGTGGTGCTAAAGCACCACTATCCTTTATGGGGTAGTGGCAATTATATCCCACCCATAGCACTTTTAAGGAAAGAACTATTTAAGTTCTTTGAGTCACACATTCTAACTTCTCTCCAGTCTGCATGCTAGTAATGGAACAGCTCGGACTAATTTTGAGGTTGAAAGATTCAAAAAATGTAACTTCCCTTTCTTTCAGGAGCTCAAGGATTTGATTTTTATTAAAGAACTTATTAAATTCAGGGTGCCTTGGTGGCTCAGTCAGTTAAGCATCTGCCATAGGCTCAGATCATGATACGAGGATCCTGGGATTGAGTCCCTCATCAGGCTCCCTTCTCAGTGGGGAGTCTGCTTTTCCCTCTGCAACCCCTGCCCTCTGCCCCACCCCTGCTCATGTGCATGTGTGCACTATATCTCTCTATCCTAAAATTAAAAAAATAAAATCTTAATAGATAAATAGACCAATAATCTCATAAGTCAAATGAAAAAAAAAAAATTTATCAAACTCAACACCCAAAAACCAAAATATCCAGTCAAGAAATGGGCAGAAGACATGAACAGACATTTCTCCAAGGAAGATACACAAATGACCAGCAGACGCATGAAAAAAAAAATGCTCATCACTTGGCATCAGGGAAATACAAATCAAAACCATGGTGTGACACCATGTCACACTGGTCAGAATGGCTAAAATTAACAAGTCAGGAAACAACAGATGTTGGTGAGGATGTGTAAAAAGGGGATCCTTCTCATACTGTTGATGGGAATGCAAGCTGGTGCAACCACTCTGGAAAATAGTATGGAGGTTCCTCAAAAACTTGAAAATAGAGCTGCCCTGTGACCCAGCAATTGCACTACTGGGTCTTTATCCAAAAGATACTCACATAGTGATTTGAAGGAGCACATACACCTCAATGTTTACAGTAGCAGTGCCTACAATAGCTAAACTATGGAAAGAACCCACATGTCCATTGACAAATGAATAGATAAAGAAGATATATATTTACCACATCTACTTTGAGTACTGAATAGTACTCAGCCATCAAAAAGAATGAAATCTTGCTATTTGCAAGGAGGTGGGGTGGGTGGAACAGCAGGGTATTATATTAAGTGAAATAAATCAGTCACAGAAAGACAAATGTCATATGATTCATTCATATGTGGAATTTAAGAAACAAAACAGATAAACATAGGACAAGGGAAGGAATAATAATAAGAAAATATAGAGGGAGAGAAAACATAAGAGACTCTTAACTATAGGAAACAAACTGGGTTGCTGGAGGGGAGGTGGGTGGAGGTATGGAATAACTGGGTGATGGGCATTAAGGTGGGCCCTGGGTTTTATATGATACTGATGAATCACTAAATTACCTCTGAAAATAATACACTATATGCTAATTAAATTGAATTGAAAAAAAAAAGACAAGAGTGTACTGCAAGAGAGATTGCTTCCTTAATTTTGTTGTTGTTGTTGTTATGTTACATATTAATGCCATAATACTTGCTTAAACCAAATAGTTTGAATGCTTGCAATGCTGTATCAGAATCACTTTGAATCATCTTCTGATCCTCTGGGTCTGCTGAATCATAAGAATTAGGGCTTCCCAAAAAAGGAAATAACAAAAGCTACATGTGTTTAGCTGGCATCAGCATTACATTTTTTTTTTTTAATTCCCCAAGCCAAATGGATTATTATCTTTATGGGTAAGACCTTGGTAACAAAAGTGGGAGTATATTTTTGTTAATGTGTTTATACTGTATTTTAGTAGTAGAAAAATAAAGAAACCTCAGGACACAAAATTCAATGTATTCTATAGACATTCCTGAAGTTTATATAAGTGAATCAATCCCATTTTTGTTTTGAATTTGTAAATTAAACTACTTTAATATTTCTCTGCTTTGAAAAATATGTACTTTTAGAATCTTGTTCTGCTCTCATAAAGAGATATATATTATACTAAAAAAAACTTTATAGGAGAAATCATTTTCCTTGGGGGAAATATTAATTCTCAACATGCAACTCTATTGGCAAAGTCCTTTTTGTTTTTAATTTCTGGATACTACTTCGAATTTTCTGTTTTCTAATATAAAAGGCAGAGATTTATCAGAAACTTCAGAAGAGGTGAAGTCAATTCATCTTGCATCAAGATAGAAAGAGTTTAAGTGAATCATTTTAAAGACTGGGCCTGATAGCATTAAAATTTAGAGGCAATAAAACTAGAGCATTTCATTAAAAGAATATTTTCCTTAGATCCAAACAGGACTAGTGAGCCAGGGAAAGGAATCGTACCATTTGACCATTTGGCTGAGGAATTTGATTTAATGGTTCCTGATGCAGTGTCTACCACTAAAATACTTGGGAGGAACTCAGAAGAAATACACATGAAAATTCATATCACCACTAATTTCTGGTAATGACGGAAAATTTGCCCCAACATTAAGGAGAGCTATCCTATAATTACAAGGCCAACAGGCCTGGATTAAAAATACAACTAATAACAGTAATATTTAGCCAGGGAAATAAAGTAAATGCATTAAAATAGAAGTTAACATGTATTGTTTTCACAACCTCATTGTATATTCCCTAGCTCAGAAATAGTAAATCCAAATGAATAGTAAACCAAGTAATCATATAATACTGTATAAGTTTTACTTCTTAAAGAGTACCTCAGCCCCCTTTCCTTAATTATAGTCTGTAATATTTATTTTTCTTCAACCATTCCAGGAAGCAACAGAACAACCTAACTACATTTAGGAAATAAAAACTGGAAAAAGTCATTTTGCCTTTGAAGATATGGCTTCCCAAATGGCTAATGTGTTAGAGGGAAAATATGAAAGAAGGAGTTTTTAGTTTGTCATATATTCCACAAAGCTAAGATGTCATGGAAGTAACTATTTTGATTAGAAGAAAATACCACATGGTCTAGAACATGTAGATCAAAGGGCCATAGACACTGAGCATCAGGTTAAGAGACATGTATATTGCTCTGCTTTTAAGCTGAAGGTTTAAGGAAGTTATATAAGTAGAATCAAAGGCAAATTATACATAATGATTATTATCTAACAGCAGGCTTGCCTTCTAAGATAGAAAAAAAATTGAAAGGGGTGCCTGGCTTGCTCAGACAGTAGAGTGTGAGATTTTTGATCTCAGGGTCATGACTTCAAGCCCCACATTGGATGTAAAGCTTATTTAAAAAAAAATTAAAAATCATGAGGGTGCCTGGGTGACTCAGTCAGATAAGCTTCTGACTCTCAATCTCAGTTCAGGTCTTGATCTCAGAGTCGTTTAAGTTCAAGCCCTGTGTTAGGCTCCATAGTGTACATGGAGCTTACTTAACAAACAAACAAACAAAAATACACACACACACACAATCGAAAAATAGAAAACAGAATTCTAATGTATAGAATCTTCAGAAAAAAGAAAAATGAATTTCATCCAAAGGCTTAGGAAATAATATGCTTCTGAGAATGGGTAGTAACAGAAGAACATATTAAAAAATGACCAGACTTCTAAAGTTTATAGAATGCAAAATAATTTAAATTTAAAAAGACACTATGAAGGAGTAGTGGAAAGTCAAAAGAAAAGAAAATGCTAATAAAAAACAAGGGACTGAGATAAAAAGGAAGATATTTGAGATAAGGAAAGATTATAGGAAATTCAGTAGGCAAAAACAAAATTAAAATTTACAAGTGGCACAGTAAAGAACACAATTGCCATTTTCAAACATTGAATTACTGATGAGAAGGATCTGAGACACCCCGAGATAAATTTGTAGAGATAAAAATAAGTAAAAATACAATAGATATGGAGGGAACTTAGAGGCTACTGAACTATAAAATGACTAAAAAACTGGAACAAAGACAGTAATCAAAGATAAAATTTTTTGCAGCATAACTAATGAAAACACTGCACATGAAGAATAAAAAATGGAAAAAAATTAGTGAGATAAATCCATTTAGACTTATTCTTGACAATTTTCACATTCACAACCATATATACATGAACTTCAAGACAGGAAAATAATATTATATACAAAGTAGGTTATAATAAGCCATATATGGTTTTCATCCATAGTTCCTGGCACAAAGCTCCTAAAATCCTTAGAATTTCCTAAGTGATAGTCTTCTAATATTCATAAGAAGCCCCTTTTGAACACACTTGAGTTCATGCTAATGAGGTGACAAGATGGGACCCCTGGATAGTCTTAGGATGGGGTAATTAACCAGACAAGTGATTAGAAACTTTGAACTTTCAGCCCCACTCTCTAACCTCTGCGAAGAGGAAAAGGATCTGGGGGTTCTGCAGAATAATCTCTGTAAAAAATCCCGAACAAAGATGTTTGTGGGTTTCTGGGTTCTTAAAAACACCCCCATGCTGGGAGAATGGTACACTCCTGTTTCATGGGAACAGAAGCTTCTGCGTTTGGGACATTGTAGACCTCGCCCTATGTATCTCTTCTTCTGGTTGTTCATCTGCACCTTTTATAATACACATCTTAGGGACGCCTTGGTGGCTCAGTGGGTTAAAGCCTCTGCCTTAGGCTCAAGTCATGATCTCAGGGTCCTGGGATCAAGCCCTCCCATCCGGAAGCAGGGATCCTGCTTCCTCCTCTCTCTCTCTGCCTGCCTCTCTGCCTACTTGTGATCTCTATCTGTCAAATAAATTTTAAGAAAATGTTTATAATATCCATCTTAATAAACTGGTGAATTTAAGTAAACATTTCTGAGTTTTCTAAGCTACTCAAGCAAATTAATCAAACCAGAGGAAAGGGTTATGGGAACCACTGGTTTACAGCCAGTCTGTCAAAAGTATAAATGGGACTTAAAACAGGTGTCTGGAGTAGAGCCAGTCTTGTGGGATTAAACCCTTAATCTGTGGGATCTGATGATATCTTCCGGTAAATAGCATCAGAATTATATTAAATTCATAGTATACTCAATGTCTTCTGAAAATAGAACTGCTTGATGGTGTAGGAAAGAAAAAACAACAGTTCAAACAAAGGAACAAAATTCACACCGACTTCACTTACCTCTATTACCAAAATTGAGAAGAAAATGAAGTGTTAAAACTGAGTTCAGGGAGAGAAACATTAGAAAACAAACAAACAACAACAACAACAACAAAATAGAATCTGGCAGGTTTCTTTTCATGTACAAAAAGAACTTAACAATATTATCACAAATGTAAGAATAGAAATAAACTGTTTAAGTACTATTTTAAAATAGTTTGTTGAAGACTCCTAATAGCCCATCTAAAAAAGTAAGTCCAGATCTGAATAACTACACAATGGAAGAAAACAGATATAACCTATTTTATATTACTGAAATTAGTTAAACATGTTTAAAAAATTATTGAAGATAGTGTTACAAAGCTTGATGCAAGTTTCAAAAACTATTCTTGAAGTCAAGAATTTTTAAGAAGACTTTATTTATTTGCGAGAAAGAGCACAAGCAAGAGAGAATACAAGCAGTAGGGTGGGGAGGGGCAGAGGAAGAGGGAGAAGACAGACGTCCCACTTAGCAGGGAGTGGGAAATGGGGCTCATCCCAGGACCCTAGATAATGATCTAAACCCAAGGCAGAGACTTAACTGAGCCACCCAGGTGCCCCAAAATCAAGATTTTAAAAATAAATACCAGAGCTCTCGATTTAAATTCACAAGAGATATTAAAAAACTCTAAAGCTTTGAGGTTATTAAATGAAGTTGGAAAAAAAAAGTTGCACTACTTATTTTATTTGTTAGCATCTCCCCCAAATTCAGTAGTTGCTCCATTAGTCATCCATTCAAAGGAAAGACCTTTATTTATACTCATGAAAATTGGAAATTTCTGAAATGCCCACTTATTACAGAATATTTAGAGAAATTATGATGTACTCACTTGATAAAGTACCACCGAATTCATGACATATAAATTTATATTTTTATGTAACCATAATAACCAGCGGATTTAGTGACTGATGTGTCATTTCCCACTATGGAATAGTGGGAAAAGTATGATACAAAGTACCTATCCAATTTGGATTAGGTTTGACTGAACATCTTACACATATGTGTATGTATGTATAGATGTATATGTCATATGTATTGGAGTACCATTCAAAATAATTGATTCTAAAATTTTCCTTATAAGGAAATACTTTGGGTGTCATTAACTTCCATTATAAATCATGGATAAATCATGCTATTTTTATTGCTGGAACCCTCTGCTATAGTTTTGAATTTTAATGATTTCTTATTACGGTTACCTATAATAGTAAGTGACAATCTTGCCATTATACGATCGAAAATAAGCATTTCCTTAATATCTGGGAATTTGAAGTACAATATCAGCATTCAACATTTGTTTATTTCTGAGGTAACTGTACATACGAGCATGTCCTGGGTAGCAATTTTCACAATAAATGTCAAAGTCAATGTTTAACAAAACAAAAATGAGTTTTTATATATAATTGGTATTTTATGCATAGGCATAAATGGCTACATATGTGCCTATCTCATTTTAGGAGAAACTTGGAAATATAGAGCTGGTAGTATGTGTTAGTTTTATATGAACATGAAGAAAAATGTGAAAAGTTTTCCAATTAAATATGAAAAATAAAATATATTTATCACTACACCCTTCTAAAAGTCCACATAAATGAAAATAAAGACATTACAATATACATACAAATTTTAAAAATGAAATTATAGCAGAGATCAGATGATCAAATCATCAGATTTGGGAAAGATGGATGTTAAGTATCTATAATTTTTTGCCACTGCATAATCCCAGAAAAACTCAGGAATTAGAGATGGCAGGTAGTGCTGCTGGCAGGGTATGGGTGAGTCTGAAGAATAGATTTAAGTATGATTTAAGAAGCCCTTGCATATGCAGACAGAAGATGAGGGGTATACTATGGAGAAGCTGATCCACAGAAAATCTGGACTTCAAAACACCAGTCAGAGCTAAGGGTGAACTCACCAAAGGAGAAGGGGATTTAAGGAAAAGTCAGCATCCTGAGCAGAGATACCCCACTATGGCTATCAAAGGACAATGAAATAACACCATTTATTTAAGGAACAGCTCCAACATGAAAGGCCCAGACAAAAAGAATAATACATTGAAAAGGAAAATGAAGAAAACAGAAAGAATACAGGAAAATAATATATACTAAGGAATATGCCAAAAAGAGAGTTAGAAAATTATAGTATGGTAGCAAAAGCTTAAAAATCAACAGAAAAAAAAAATTGGAAGATAAATTTGAGATCCCCAGAATATAACACAATAAAGCAATGATATTAAGTAGGCATTTTTCAGAAATGTAAAGTTGTAAAAGTTTATTTTATTGAATATTTCGGAGGAAGCTAATGAGAAGACATATACATATCTCTTAAGAAAATAATAGAATAATAGTGATAGGTACCATAAGAAATGGAGAGAAAAAAGAAATAACTAGTAATTCTATGGAGAATAGGAAGTTGTATAAGGTAATATAACCATAATATATTATTGGTTTAACCATTATTAAGATGTAGATGGTAATAAGTATATGGAAAGAGTAATGATGAAATTAAATATAATTGTAATATAACCATAATGGAAGGGTGAGGTAGGAAATATGCATTAGGGGGGAAAGTCTGTACTATACAAGAAATTCAAGTCCTTTTTGTT
This sequence comes from Mustela nigripes, assembly GCF_022355385.1. Classification (NCBI taxonomy): domain Eukaryota; kingdom Metazoa; phylum Chordata; class Mammalia; order Carnivora; family Mustelidae; genus Mustela; species Mustela nigripes. The sequence goes on along the minus strand of NC_081559.1, from coordinate 89,220,965 downwards.
CATGTCTGAAAGGGAAAGATAATATATGAAACTGAATTACAAGAAAATAGAAGTATTACATATTTTACATACACACACATATGTATACATTATCATATATATAGAGAGAGAGGGGGACCGAGAGAGAGGGAAAGAGAGAGAGAAATGACAAGGAATAGGTAAGTGAGCTTATTAATGGCATCTGGGAAATGGTAATGAAACTGGGAAACACTGCAGACAGAAGATGATTACTAGTTTATACAATTTATAAAACTACTTGATTTTAAAATTATGAATACAAAACTTTGATAAAAATAGAAGTGAAATTTCAAAATGATGCTTAAAAGAAAGAAACCAAATGTTAAATGTAGGTATATCCAGGTAATCAGATTATGAGTGTTTTTAATTTTCTTTATTATACTTTATATTTGTATTATGAAACTTTTCTTCAATGAACTTGTATTACTATTCTTTTGAACAAATATTACTATTACAAACAGATTGATTTTAAAATAGCTCAGCAGGGGCACCTGGGTGGCTCAGTGGGTTAAAGCCTCTGCCTTCGGCTCAGGTCATGATCTCAGGGTCTTGGGATCAAGCCCTGCATCAGGCTCTTTGCTCAGCAGGGAGCCTGCTTCCTCCTCTCTCTCTCTCTGCCTGCCTCTCTGCCTACTTGTGATCTCTGTTTGTCAAATAAATAAATAAATAAAATATTCAAATAAATAAATAAATAAATAAATAAATAAATAAAAATAGCTCAGCAATTGTAATTTTAAAATAGCTTATTATGGGGCGCCTGGGTGGCTCAGTCCGTTAAGCCACTGCCTTCGGCTCAGGTCATGATCTTAGGGTCCTGGGATCGAGCCCCACATCGGGCTCTCTGCTCGGTGGGGAGCCTGCTTCTCCCTCTCTCTCTGTCTGTCTCTCTGCCTGCTTGTGATCTCTCTGTCAAATAAATAAAATCTTTAAAAAAAATTAAAATAAAATAGGTTATTATTATAAACAAATTATGAAATTAAAGAAGATGATTTTTTTAAATATATTTTTTTTATTTATTTGAGAGAGAGAGGGTGAATGAGGGAGCATAAGCAGGGGGAGCAGCAGAGAGAGGGAGAAGCAGTCTCCCCACTGAGCACAGAGCCCGATAGTGGGGCTGGATCCCAAGATTCCAGGATCAAGACCTAAGCCAAAGACAGACACTTAACCCACTGAGCATCCAGGTGCCGTAAAGATAAATAATTTTTGAAAATAAATATCTTGATGTTTAACATATTTTATGAGAATAAGCATGCAAATGAATATACACCTTGATCTTTAGCAGATATTTTGAAGACTGTTAACACTTAAACTTTGAAGATTGACTGGATAATTGGAATAAATGGATTTGGCATCTTGTTAAAAAATAAACTGTTTCATTATATTTTTCTGTATACTTTTTAAAAATGCTGAATATTAGTCTCGCTTCATCAGTGTGAAGCATTTTCCTCTAAGTGAGAACAGATGGTTTTTATTATTAATTCAGAAGACTTTTTCCCCCAATAATATAGACTGAAGTTATAAATGGGATTTCCCACACTTACTCCATTTTGGGCCATATGTTTAAGAGAAATTATGCTTACTCATAAGAGACAAGAAGGAGTGCTAAACAAAAATGAGTTTGACATCTGAAACGTATTGCAAAGGGTCTCTTACTATCATAAGGAAACATCTGCTCTCTGTGTTGTTCACTGTCTTTACTAGATTGCCAATTGAAATACTACTGCCTGGGCATTGCGTTTTCCCAAACATCAATAAGTATAATCATTACTGTCAAATGATAGCATTAAATAAATTCTACCCAGGGTTTCCTAAATGGCTAGAGTTGTCCCAGGATGACACAAGAGAAACTTCTATGGGTTCTTAAATTCAATTGGATTATGTACATAAGGTATCTCATAGCTCTCTGTATTTTCAGCCCCTCTTAAATTATGCTCAAAATGCAGTAGATTTTCAATAATTGACTGACCTTATATTTAAGTAAGTAATTACGAATTTCTTCATTCATCAGTGAAAATAAGGTTTAGTTTATTCCCATACTTTAAAAATATAGTGGTTTCCAAATTCTATATTCATTAACCTTGATGGTAATCATCTGTTATATTTTCTATATTTCTAGTAAATCAATTTTGAATTATCTTTATTCAGTAATTTCAATAAATTTCTAAATATTTCAATAATTTTTCTTACCATTGTCAGGGATACAAAATATCAAAACACTTCTATAGCTCAAGCCAGATTTTTTAAATGTTCATAGCAAATCTGTCTCTTGTACAATTAAACTAATTCACTAATTAAACTAACTCACTAATCTGCCTGCACTTCAAACCTGGTCAGCTCACTTATTTGATCCTCCTATAAGTTTTGACCATTTTGATGTGATCTTTCCATTTCTGGCATTGTATTTACTTTATAAACAGTACATATTTAAAAAAAATCATTTTTCTAACATTGAAGGAGAATGGTTTCTTTTTTCTTTTTTTTTTTTTTTAGATTGTTATTGTTATTTATTTAAGAGAGAGAGAGCGCATGAGTGGGGGTAAGGGGCAGAGGGAGAAGGAGAAGCAGACTTTCCTCTGAGCATGGGTCTTAACACCCCAATATGTCCCAGGACCCTGGGATCATGACCTGAGCTGAAGGCAGACTCTTAACCAACTGAACCCAGGTCTCCCTACCATTTAGTCTTAGCATAATTTACAGCTTTAAACTTATCTAAGTGGGAAAAGAAATGCTTATTGCCCTTTTCTTAATTTACTAGTGATTCATCTAATCAGTTTTGTTCAATTTTGTGTTTATGAAATGTTTTTATTTGTTTGTTTGTTTGTTTTATTCACTGTGGTGAATGTGAAAAGATAAAGCCCTCATATTTAGGGAATTCAGACTCAGAGTTAGAGAAAGCAATATCAAAAAATAAAGAAGATTGTACATTCTTCAAATACATATTAGTTTATGAAAATGTCACATTTTAATTTTCCTATGGAAATTTTCAGGCAAACACAAGATTAAAGAGAGTTGTCTGATGAACCTCTAAGGACCCATACATTTAGTTTGAACTAGTACCAACATATGGTCAATTTTACTTCATCTATAAAGTTTCCTATTTCCCTATGCTCAATGTGCCACTGGATTATTTGAAAGCAAATTCAAGATATCAGAATCATTTCATCAGTAAATATTTCAATTTGTACCTCTAAAAAGTAAATATTCTTTTGATATATTAATACTAAAATATCATAATTAAAATAGCAAAGCTCTAAAGCTTTATTATCCAAGTAGCTTCATTACTTAAGAAAGAAAGACACAGAGAGAGAAACCTCCAGATCCTGGCTCCTGCTTTTCTGTCTGTTCTGACCTTTGATGGAGAAGAAAAGTCTTTTAAGCCTTCATGACTTCTTGCAGTTTTTTTTTTTTTCCCACTGTATATTTTTAATCTTGTGAGTGACAATCACATTTCTACTCCAATACACCAAATAAATCATTCTTTCCTTAGGGAATGATTACATTGTTTCATTTTTCATGAATTAGTTTAAGAGTGTGATTCCTTTCTAGACCAGTTATTAATAAAGGGAGGGAAAGAAACTCCTAGAGGGCAGGGACTAGATATTTTCTACTTATATTCCATCAGAGACCAGGTAAGTACCTGACATATAAAAAGCACTCAATATATCTTAACAAAGAAAATAGGCAAGATATAAATTTCCTTTTTTTACTAGCTTAAATCCCAAAGAGACAAAACAAGCTTAACTGGTTTTATATTTCATTGGGTACACGGGGACTCAATAAATGTCATATAACAATTCTGGGAAGATGAGTCATCTATGTCAGACCACAAATAGAGAATTACACATGCTTTTTGTTTCTCCCACTCCTCAGCGATTTTAGAATTGCTTTTATCACGGTCACAGAAAGCCCAGTTCTACTGTTAAAAATGGAAATCTGCCAATAGATTCAATAACGTGAAAACACCTTGGCAGATTTTGTGACAATATATGATAATTTGTGATGTAGAAACTTCACATTTTTTATTTTATTTTAAGGAGATGTACTAATTCTAACAAAATTGTTATTGCACGTTATTTTAGCACTATTTCAGGATGCTACCTTTAAAATGTTCAGAGTGATTGTAAAAATCACAATGGATAGTCTTGTTAATAAGATGAATTATGCTAGAAAAATATTAAAGGAAGATGAATAATACTTTTTTGGCAAGGGCACTGCAAAATTTTCTTTTAAAATTATTTTTATCATCACCTTATTCAAATACATTCTTTTTATAATTATTTATTTATTTATTTATTATTTTTTTATTCAAATATGTTCTTACACAAGAAAATTCTCTCTGCTTCTCTCTCCCCTTTCCTCTTCCCATTTCTTGCTGTTAGAAGCTCCTGCTTTTATCCACCATTATAATTTTCTAGACTTTTTATTCTTCTGTTTATATTAACTGTGTGTGTGTGTGTGTATGTGTGTTTATGTGTGCATCTCCTTGGATTATTTGTCTGATTCATAAAAAGAAAAGCTTATTGGTTTCACTTAGGGATTTGGGGTTATTTCAAATAATTGTAGGAAGAAAGTTTATAAGAAATAAAAAGAAAATTTTTGGAGTTTCTGTTTTGTTTCATTTTCATATGTAGAAAGTTAAAAAAAAACACTGGGGGATAGAGGAAATGGGGTGATGCTGGTCAGAACTGTGAACTTCCACTTATAAGTTAATATGTGATTATAGCCAATAATACTGCATTAAATACTTAAAAGTTGGTAAGAGAGTAGATCATAAGTGTTCTCATCATAGTAGAAAATGGTTATTATATCATGTAATGGAAATAAGAGATGAAGCTATGGTGGTAATTATATTGCAATATGTAAATGTATCAAATAAGCAAATTGCACACCTTAAACTTACACAATGTTGTATGTCAATTTATGTCTAAATAAAGTTGGAAAAAATCAAACTTAAAAAAAAATGTTACCAGCAAAATCACAAAGCATGTACCTTTGAAAAAAAAAGTAGCAAACTAAATGCCCTTGCCCTTCTGACAGCTAAAGTAAAATAAATTAGAAACAAAAGTTGACAAAATATATTCAGAAACAAAAGTATAAGTTTAGTTAATATATCACAAAATGGTTAGTTTAAATTAAAAGTGGGCATATTTTCTTTCTCTCCTCTCATATTTTAAGTTCAAAAATTTCTATAGAGTTTGATACATGACACGTTATTTTATTCTGTGAAATGAAGTAGGGCTGATTGGCATCCATGCTAATATGATGTATGCATGCTAATATGATATATGCATTAGAATAAGCTTGCTCAAGATATTTCACTTTAATAATGTGGATTATTTTGAGCTGGAGGCAAACAAGACCCAGCAAACTGAAGAAAAAAAAATGCACCCCTCTTTTAACTATCTAGAAGAATTTAGATATGAAGGTCCAAAAAGAGAGCAACTGCTAGATAAAACTTTTACTGACAGACCTATCCAAATAGCTGGGCAAACATCTAATTACCAAACACTTGATCTTTTTTTTTTTTTCCCTTCCTGTTAATTACCCTACTCATCTTTGAAGTCCCCGCCCCTACCCCATTTTTTAATTCAGGATAGCACATGATTGCCCTTGCATATCAATGCCTTTGTAGGGTTCTCCTGCATACAAAATGAAATTGTTCTCCTGTTAATCTGCTTTATGTCTTTTTTATTGTTACACCAGCCACAGAAACTAAAAGGTAGAAGGAAAGTTTTTTCCACCCTGACATTGGAAAACATGATTTTCCAAAGATAGAAAATCCTTATAATTTCCCTACTGATAAAAACACAGTAAGAGAGGCCCAGAAAATCACTGATTTCCTCATTATTTTACATCAGACAGACTAAATCCTAGAAAATTTCCTGCTACTTATCTAATTCTGTTTATTAATTCATTCAACAAATATTTACTGAGGACTGCTCCATGCTGAATGTTGTGTTTTTCATGAAGGACATATCATAATCTCAGTTTCTTTGTTTAATGGAAATGATAGTCATGAAAATAAGGGCATTAATCTATGAGGAGAAGGAAAAGAAAGGACCATACCTGTCTTAAAAATATTACAAATGTATTATTATTTCACATACTATTTTAGATAATACATTGAATCAATCATTCTTCTATATAAAAAGTATAGTAAATTCTTCTATATATAAAGTATGAGTAAATTACCTTTAAAAATAAAGGTAATAAATTCTGCATATAAAATTAATTTTACATAATTATAATTAAATATGTAGTTCTATATTTAATATGCAATAGATATAAATATGCATAAAACCTGGTTCACGGTATAAAATTATAAAAATACATATATGATGTAAGTAGTAAGCTTGATATGAAATGAAAGATATTCAAGGAATATTTAATTTTAATTATGTATTATGTTAAAAACAAAAGTATCTCTTATTGATGTGTGTTGAGGTATTAAATTATAAGACAATATGTTATCTGGATTTTGTTTTAAAGTAATACAATGGCAGTGTGTGTGTGAGTTGGGGGAAGAGGATTTTGAATAGATGAAGCAAAATTGTCCACATGTTGCTACCTGAAATGGCTTAATGGGCCCATTGGATTGATTAGATTATCACTTTTGTGAATATTTGGAAGTTTCCATAATAAAAAGTTTAAAAAATAACATAATATATTCATAAGTTAATATGAATTTAAAATCATGTGACATTTAGTATTTTAAATTTGAGCTCACAATATTTAATTTTTTATTTTATTTTATTTTTAGAGTACAAACATGTGTCACAAAATTTATTCAACTCCTATAAATGCTCATAGTATTTTAAAAGATTTTATTTATTTATTTGACAAAGAAAGAGAGAGAGAGACACAGTGAGAGAGGAAACACAAGCAGGGGGAGTGGGAGAGAAAGAAGCAGGCTTCCTGCTGAGCAGAGAGACCGATGCAGGGCTCTATCCCAGGACCTCTCAAGACCTCTCAGGACCTCTCAGGACCCCGGCATCATGACTTGAGCTGAAGGCAGCCACTTAACGACTGAGCCACCCAGATGTCCCAGCTCATAGTATTTTAAATGAAACATTTTTTCATTGTGATTTCACAAGTTTGAGTTGGTTAACAAAGGATAAAATATTAATGGTAAACAAATAATAAGGCTTAAAATAAAGGTATAACTTCTGGATACTACAGAGTAAAAAGTATTTTTCCACTGATAAAAATAAATTGACTGCCCAGTAAACATATGATGAGAAAGTTTATCTACTTTTAAAATTTGTTACTTATTTTTAAAAACATCAAATGGTGGGGGTGCCTGGATGGCTCAGTCAGTTAAACAACTGCCTTCACCTCAGGTCATGATCCCAGGGTCCTGGGATGGAGTTCTGCAATGGGCTTCCTGCTCACCAGGTAATCTGACTCTTCCTCTGCCTCTGCTCCCTACCCCCACTCGTGCACTCATTCTCTCTCTCAAAGAATTAAAAATCTTTAAAATAAAAAACTTCTAACGGAATTCGCTATGTTAATAATTCAAAAAAATATAAATACATTTTATTGTTTCTGTACACTGTAAGAGAGTAAGATTTAAACAATCTTTAGAAATAAATTAAGATTATAAAAATAAAACTACCCCCCAAATGATCATTTTTAATAGTATTACTTTCATTTTCTAAATTTTCAAAACTTAACACACGAATGTTTAAAAACACACAAAAATGCAGTTATCAGACCTTTAAGTTCATCTAATTAATTTTCTTTTATAAGCTATTTAAAGATTGAAAATAACAGATTAAATCTTTCTATATATCTATTGATACAAGATAATCATTAAGATCAAATATGATTATTTATTATTCAATATAGGTATTTATTTATTTATTTATTTATTTATTTGATGTCCAAGGTGGAACCTTGACTCCTTAGGGTTCTTTGCAAGTTCTGTAGCAATCTTCAGTGAACTGGAACATGGGAGATAATGGATTGTTTATACACTGTAAATCTACTTTCAGTGAGCTGGAAATGTGGGAGATAATAGGTTGTTTATGATTTGAAAATCTGTTCAGTGAGCTGAAAATTTGTCAGATAATGGGCTGTTTATGAATTCTAAATCAATATTCAGTGAGCTGGAACTATGTTAGATAATGGGCTATGTATGAGTTGTAAATCTGTTTTCAGTGAACTGGAAACATGTTAGATAATGGGTTGTTTCTGAGTAGTAAATCTATTTCAGTAGCTGAAAACATGTTAGGCAATGGGTTGCTCCTGAATTGTAAATCTGTTTTTGAGTGAACTAAAAACCTATTTAATAAAAGACTCTTTATATGTTATAAATCCATTTTCAACGAACATGAAATGTACTAGAAGAATGGCTTTGTTTTGACTAGAAGATCCCACTTTACTAGTAACATGTCACCTATTAGATTCTTTATGAGTAGTGGATCTATGGTCAGCAATTTAGATATATGGAATGATGCGCTCCTGTTTACATAAGCTTTGTTACTCCAATCTATTTTCAGCATGCTATTCTCTGCTGAATAATGATTCTACTCGATTATGGAGAATGGAGTGGAAAGCTTAAAAAGGTCTATTTTCAGTGATGTTCAGCCAAGCTAATTTTTGAAGAATATTGAGATGTGTTCATTTTTAACAGTTACCAGTTCTCCTGGAACTTAGGGAATGCTATAAAACACAGAAACCACAGGTTCTAGCTTCAGTGGACTTACAATCAAACATAGATAAATGCCACATAAGAAATGGGGAATATTCAACATAGCAAATATAAAGTGAATACCACCTAAATTAAGCATAAACTTAGATTAAAAAAAAAGAAAAAAAAAGAAACTTGCAATCTCAGTGGGAAGACTACCCAGGCAAACATAAATCAATGAAGTATAATGTAAAGAAAAGGGCAAATACATGATTGAAGACAAAACAAAAACAACCTTACATTGGGTGTGGTATTGTCAGTTATAAGAAATATATATATTTAGTTATTCAGATAACTAAAATGTATTTCTCACATATATTTGGTCTTTATCCACGGTTCTTGGTGTCTGAGAACTGTTGTTGGTGTGAGGCAGCCTGCACGTGCATGTGCACGCACACACACACACTGGAATTGGGTCTGGAGATGTTTTTATTACCCTCAAGCAACTAATGAAAAAATGATCACTGAATGAGGGATGGGTAAGTAATAAATGTTAATTAGAGTCAACAAAAATAAATTTTTTTGCTAACAAATTGATTTCTAGTCTCTTATTCAACTTTTAAATATGTAAATGTTGTCCAATGATTTCATATCTGTTGTTAATTAACCATTTCAGGTTTTATGAAAATTGAGGAGAAAAAATATATATTCTCTTACCAATCATTATGTAAATTATGCTTAACTTACCAATGTGATACTCGGGTTTTTAAATTTATTTTAACTTTTTATTTAATATCTTTTATTAAAAAAAAATCTTTCTGAGAGAGAGCACAAGCACACAAATGTGGGGAGGAAGGACAGAAAGAGAGGAGAGAGAGAATTTTAAGCAGGCTCCACAATCAGCTGGACTCCTTTGTAGGGTTTATCTCACAACCCTGAGATCATGACCTGAACAGAAATCGAGAATCGGATGAACTGAGCCACCCAGTTACCCCTCAAAAACTTTTTTTTTTTAAATGTATTATTTGAAGTCTCTTAAAACATACCATTCACTAATGTCACATCTCTGTCCAAACACAAACAAATTCCTTCTCTGCAAGGGAAATTTCTTACAACTTCTAAAGAGTTATCTTCTGGGATTAGACTTCATGTTTATAAATAATGGGTTCAAACATCATTTTTTAAAATTAATTTTGGACATCTCTCTTAGGGTAGATACCTATACTTTTCTTGTGTTTTTTCAATAATTTCGTGTATCACTCATATTGTTCTAAGCCAAGTAATGCACTACGAAGATGTTTATTTCCTTATACTTTTGATTTTCCTACAGTTAAAAACGTTCTTTTTGTACTTGCTTCATTTTTATTAACTTTTTAATTCTTTATAAATAACACACCAGTTGCACATAATATTAAATTTGTGATGCTTACACATCAATCAAAGCCATTTTTCATCTACAATGCTCCCATCCACAGTCCTTGCACTCCTGCTTCAGTCTGGAGCATGAGCTTTAGATGCCTGACAATTTTCATGGTGGGACAAACTTTTTGTTGTTTGTAATATATTATCTTATATCTTGAAGACCAAGTCTTTCTCTCTTTGTCTTATTCCCTTCCTTTACTAGATGCACATTCTTTTATAGATTTCTAAGAAAAGTACACCAGAACTAAATATTGGATATCATACACATCTTAAAGTGTGTTTGCATTGACTGATAATTTGGCCAAGAATAGAATTCCAAGTGAAATTCATTTTTTTTCTCCAAATTTTGAAAGCAGTACTCCAAAGATGATGATATTAATAAGTTAATTTCCGGGGCACCTGGGTGGCTCAGTGGGTTAAGCCGCTGCCTTCAGCTCAGGTCATGATCTCTCAACCCGGGATCGAGTCCCGCATCGGGCTCTCTGCTCGGCAGGGAGCCTGCTTCCTCCTCTCTCTCTCTCTGCCTGCCTCTCTGCCTACTTGTGATCTCTCTCTGTCAAATAAATAAATAAAATCTTAAAAAAAAAATAAGTTAATTTCCATTCTGACTCTTGTTCCTTAATATATATATATATATATATATATTTCTCTTTATAAGAAGATCTTGAGCTTTTCCTTCATATGCAGGATTTGTTGTTTTCTTTTGTTTCTTGTGCTGAACAGTTTGAGATGTTATAATATGGAGAACGTGTCCCTCAGACTTTAAAAACTTTTCTTATATTTTATCACTTCTCTGACATGTATTGGATTTCATGCATTCAAGTTTCTAAATCTATTATCTATTATCTTTTTCTCCTGATTTGTCTTTCTTTCCATTTTATAAGCATTTTTACAATTTTATTTTCCAAAGAGTTAGTTGAAAATATATTACTTGAAATTGCTAGCTATCATATATTTGATTTCCAAAAGCTCTTCCCTTTCACCAATTGTTCTTGTTTTTTGGCTATTGATTTTATCGATGCATAGCTTCTTAGAATGTCTTATTCATATTTTTAAAAGTTTTACTATTCCCTGCTTAAACATTTTCTATAGCTAACTTCTTACTTGTTGGTTGGTTTTGGTTTCTATCTTTCTTATTTGAGGAGTTCCTCAAATATTTAGTGATCTTTGTTTGTCTATTCACATTTAAATGTAAATTATTTTTAAAAAGTGATTACAAACTCTGTGTTAAGTATGTGTTTTGCACAAGGTGTTTAGGCTTTTTCCATAGGAATTCTCAAACAGTACTATCTTGAGATCTAAGGATTGAAACCCATCAGTTTCTTTGGAGAAAGAGTCTCCTGTGTTTTGCCTGAACCTATATTCAACATCAGGCAGAGAGAAATATGACAGAATAGATTTGGAGAATTCAAATGTTTTGTTTCGGCCATCACCTTACTTCTGCAATATCAGGTCCACACACTCAGTGATTCCTACAGGTTCTTCAGGGCAAACGATCCTTACTCTATGTTCCTCTTCCTCCCTCTAGTCAGTTTTAATTGAAATTTTCTCTTTTTTGTTAGTGCTTCTCCTAAACTTTCCCCTGCTGCCTTTCAAGTTTGTTGATATTTTTAATCACTGTTTCTCCTTATCTTTTTGTTTCTGTGTGTTTTTGCTTTATTCATTATTTTTTATTCTCATTTCAATTGCATTTAGAAGGAATGAGTAGATAACATCTGCTGTTGTTAATTCTGTTAATAATGTCACTCCTCATGTTTTGCATCATCTGGTTTTTTTTTTTCCCCTCCTAATTTTCTTGTTATGGAACCCATTGCTTTTTGTCCCTTCCCATTATTAGAAGTCTAAGTTATTTTATTCAACGGATACACATAATCTTGTACAGAAAATATTGAAGTCATGTAGAAATCATTATTAAGAAATTTAAAATGGTGAATAAATATTAATTTAGTTACTTTTACAAGTTTTTATCTGAATGTTTCTCACTTTAGCAATTTAATCAAATAATCACTAGTCACAGAATGGTGTAACAAAGTTGCTAGAAAATATGAAATGAGAAATAGGAGAATAGATTCCTCCACTTTTGTTCTGGAAAAACTGCAACTCTAGTACTGGAGGCTCTATTAAGAATGGGGTTACACTACCAGGGTTTTAAGACTATGGGTATACAGGGATAAAGTTAGTTTAAAAATTGTCCACTGGATTAAATTCAATAAATGAGCAATCTAGATAGTTCTGATAATCCCTCTCCGATAATGGCCCACTAATTTATTTAAGTTTTACGTTGGAAAAAAGTTTCAGCATATCATCTTAAATCATATATATTTCACATGCATTGTATTTTCTATAATATACTCCAAAAGTATTTCTTAAATTTAAACTGTCTTGGGGTGCTAGGGTGGTGCAGTCTGTTGAGCACCTGACTCTTGGGTTTGGTTTACATTGTGATCTCAGGGTCATGAATTCAAGCCCTGTGTCGGGCTTCATACTCAGTAAGGAGTCAGCTTCAGTTCCTCTCCCTCTTCTTATGCCCCTGCACCCCACTCTCTTGATCTCTCCAAAATAAATAAATAATTCTTCAGAAAAACCTGTCTTAAGTGATAAACATAAAAATTAATTAATTAATATTCTAGGTTTCATAACATTAAACATATATAAGAAACACATTATAGAATACAGACCTAATTTAAATAAACTACATAAGTAATTATCTCAATTCTCTCCTTTATCATTTATTTTTGAATATTATGTGAAAAACTTGGATGGAACTCTCATGACAATAATAAAGAAATACTATGAAAATGTTTACTTTTATACAATTTATAATAGAAAAAACTAAAAGATCATTCACAATTAATAAGAGAGTTAATAAAATATAGTGCATTCACAATATGTAATATTATTTGGCTATTAAAAGGAATATATAAAAGTTCATTTGACTATATTTATATGAATATTTCTGGAAAGAGAAAATTAAAGATTATAAAACAGAGAAAGAACAGTAATACACAGTTTTTATTTATATAAGCACATAAGCGTAGGTGTATATATAACATATAAGTAATTATATAAGTTTAAGAAATTATGTAAGAATATATATCTGGTAGTAAGATGAACTCCTTTGGGATGGAAGTGAGTAATAATACAAAGGAATTAAAAATGAAGAAAAAAGCAAGCAAGCAATCAAATGACTCCAACTCTAGATAGAATATGATGAAGAAAATTTTTATAAATGATAGAGAACAAAGAAAGTTAATTTGAGGTTTTGGCAAAACTCCTAGAATTTAACTAATCCCTTGTTGATGTTAATAAAAATAAAATTTCAGCTGTGAAATAATGCCATTTTCATTGAAATGGATTTTTTTCACAAATAGAATTGAACAAGAAAGATTCTGAAAATTTCACAATAGTTTCTGCAGCAAACTATTTTTATCTTTGCAGTGAGGATCTCTTCTTAATGTACAATTTCTGAAAAATAGCCTTAGGTTTAAAGTATCAATTCTCATAGGTAACTCCTTTCCTGGTAAGAGAAATTTAGAAATTTTTGCACATAGAGTGAGAAAATAGCCAAATGCTAATCATGTCAGTGAGGCATCTGCAAATGCTTTAGATTGCAAAAGTATTTAAAAAGGAAGTTAGAGAGTAGTAACTTTTAATAATAACCTATTGGTTTAAATGTGTATGATTTATAAACATATAAAGGGCAGTAGTGAAGAAAGTGTATTAACTTTATGAAAGTAATTTTAAACAAAACACCACATAGCCTTCAGAACATGAGAGGAGACCATGTAACAATTTTAACTAATGATGACATACTATATACAAGAATATAACTTATCAGCCAAGAGTCAAAATTTTTGTATTGGACTTTGAGAAATTAGTTAAAACTCAACAAAAGCTCCTACTAAGCAATAAAGAACAAAACTTTAGGGTAAGTGACAGACAACTGTACATAGACCATGTTGGAAGTGTGCTGGTAATCATGATCATGAAGTATTCACAACAATGACATTCAGAAAAACTCTTCTACCTGGTGACTCATGCCAAGGTTTAGACCGCACCACCGTATAACCAGATGTGTCACATTTATACCAGTTAAATACGAAGGCTAAAGATTACATGATACTTTTTCTGAGAGTAAAAATATTTTTAATGTCTGAAAGACACTGAATAATTTTTACAAAAAAATAATTTTTACAAAAAAATAATTTTTATGGCAAGTATGATTTGTGTGTTTGCAACTATACCATTTAAGAAAATTAAGAGATCCCCAAATTTCTCAAGACTGAATACTATCTAGGAGAAGACAATAGTCATACATTGAAAATATTCATGCAGTGGCTTTCTGTTTTAAATATTCTTTCCAGGAGGGAGGAGTCAAGATGGCGGAGAAGTAGCAAGCTGAGACTGCTTCAGCTAGCCGGAGATCAGCTAGATAGCTTATCTAAAGATTGCAAACACCTGAAAATCCATCGGCAGATCGAAGAGAAGAAGAACAGCAATTCTGGAAACAGAAAAACAACCACTTTCTGAAAGGTAGGACCGGCGGAGAAGTGAATCCAAAGCGACAGGAAGATAGACCCCGGGGGGAGGGGCCGGCTCCCGGCAAGCGGCGGAGCAACCGCGCACAAAATCAGGACTTTTAAAAGTCTGTTCCGCTGAGGGACATCGCTCCAGAGGCTAAACCGGGGCGAAGCCCACGCGGGGTCAGCATGGCCTCAGGTCCCGCAGGGTCACAGAAGGATCGGGGGTGTCTGAGTGTCGCAGAGCTTGCGGGTATTGGAACGGGAAAGCCAGCTACAGAGACAGAGCCAACAGTAAGCTCGCAGCTCCGTGTTACCTTGAACCTGTCGCAGGCTCGGTGAGCTCGGAGCGCGGCTGGAGGTCAGGCAGACGGGAGTAACTGGGCGCTGTTCTCTGAGGGCGCACTGAGGAGTGGGGCCCTGGGCTCTCGGCTCCTCCAGGCCGGAGACCAGGAGGCCGCCATTTGTATTCCCGTCCTCGGGAACTCTACGGAAAGCGCTCAGGGAACAAAAGCTCCTGAAAGCAAACCCGAGCGGATTACTCACCCCGGCCCCGGGTAAGGGTGGTGTAATTCCGCCTGGGGCAAAGACACTTGAGAATCACTACAACAGGCCCCTCCCTCAGAAGATCAACAAAAAATCCAGCCGAGACCAAGTTCACCTACCAAGGAGTGCGGTTTCAATACCAAGGAGAGCAGCAGAATTCCAGAGGAGGAGAAAGCCAAGCACGGAACTCATGGCTTTTTTCCTGTGATTTTTTTTAGTCTTGCAGTTAATTTAATTTTTTCTTTTTCATTTTTTTTTTTTTCTCGCCTTCGGG
>NC_081559.1:89197708-89200553 GCF_022355385.1 Mustela nigripes | reverse complement strand
TTTTTTTTTTTTTCTCGCCTTCGGGTAAAATTTTTTTTTTAACTGTTACCTTTTTCTTTTTTAACGATTTTTTACTAGTTTATCTAATATATATATATTATTTTTTACATTTTTCTTAGGTGTTTTCTTTTTTTAAAAATATTCTTTTCTTTTCTTTCTTTTTTTTTTTCTTTTTTCTTTCTTCCTTTTTGAACCTCTTTTTATCCCCTTTCTCCCCACTCACGATTTTGGATCTCTTCTAATTTGGTTAAAGCATATTTTCCTGGGGTTGTTGCCACCCTTTTAGTATTTTACTTGCCCCTTCATTTAGTCTTATCTGGACAAAATGACAAGACGTAAAAATTCAACACAAAAAAAAGAACAAGAGGCAGTACCGAAGGCTAGGGACCTAATCAATACAGACATCGGTAATATGTCAGATCTAGAGTTCAGAATGACAATTCTCAAGGTTCTAGCCGGGCTCGAAAAAGGCATGGAAGATATTAGAGAAACCCTCTCGAGAGATATAAAAGCCCTTTCTGGAGAAATAAAAGAACTAAAATCTAACCAAGGTGAAATCAAAAAAGCTATTAATGAGGTGCAATCAAAAATGGAGGCTCTAACTGCTAGGATAAATGAGGCAGAAGAAAGAATTAGTGATATAGAAGACCAAATGACACAGAATAAAGAAGCTGAGCAAAAGAGGGACAAACAGCTACTGGACCACGAGGGGAGAATTCGAGAGATAAGTGACACCATAAGACGAAACAACATTAGAATAATTGGGATTCCAGAAGAAGAAGAAAGTGAGAGGGGAGCAGAAGGTATACTGGAGAGAATTATTGGGGAGAATTTCCCCAATATGGCAAAGGGAACGAGCATCAAAATACAGGAGGTTCAGAGAACGCCCCTCAAAATCAATAAGAATAGGCCCACACCCCATCACCTAATAGTAAAATTTACAAGTCTCAATGACAAAGAGAAAATCCTGAAAGCAGCCCGGGAAAAGAAGTCTGTAACATACAATGGTAAAAATATTAGATTGGCAGCTGACTTATCCAAAGAGACCTGGCAGGCCAGAAAGAGCTGGCATGATATTTTCAGAGCACTAAACGAGAAAAACATGCAGCCAAGAATACTATATCCAGCTAGGCTATCATTGAAAATAGAAGGAGAGATTAAAAGCTTCCAGGACAAACAACAACTGAAAGAATTTGCAAATACCAAACCAGCTCTACAGGAAATCTTGAAAGGGGTCCTCTAAGCAAAGAGAGAGCCTACAAGTGGTAGATCAGAAAGGAACAGCGACCATATACAGTAACAGTCACCTTACAGGCAATACAATGGCACTAAATTCATATCTCTCAATAGTTACCCTGAATGTGAATGGGCTAAATGCCCCTGTCAAAAGACACAGGGTATCAGAATGGATAAAAAAACAAAACCCATCTATATGTTGCCTCCAAGAAACACATTTTAAGCCCGAAGACTCCTCCAGATTTAAAGTGAGGGGGTGGAAAAGAATTTACCATGCTAATGGACATCAGAAGAAAGCAGGAGTGGCAATCCTTATATCAGATCAATTAGATTTTAAGCCAAAGACTATAATAAGAGATGAGGAAGGACACTATATCATACTCAAAGGGTCTGTCCAACAAGAAGATTTAACAATTTTAAATATCTATGCCCCCAACGTGGGAGCAGCCAACTATATAAACCAATTAATAACAAAATCAAAGAAACACATCAACAATAATACAATAATAGTAGGGGACTTTAACACTCCCCTCACTGAAATGGACAGGTCATCCAAGCAAAAGATCAGCAAGGAAATAAAGGCCTTGAATGACACACTGGACCAGATGGACATCACAGATATATTCAGAACATTTCATCCCAAAGCAACAGAATACACATTCTTCTCTAGTGCACATGGAACATTCTCCAGAATAGATCACATCCTCGGTCCTAAATCAGGACTCAACCGGTATCAAAAGATTGGGATCATTCCCTGCATATTTTCAGACCACAATGCTCTAAAGCTAGAACTCAACCACAAAAGGAAGTTTGGAAAGAACCCAAATACATGGAGACTAAACAGTATCCTTCTAAAGAATGAATGGGTCAACCAGGAAATTAAAGAAGAATTGAAAAAAATCATGGAAACAAATGATAATGAAAATACAACGGTTCAAAATCTGTGGGACACAACAAAGGCAGTCCTGAGAGGAAAATATATAGCGGTACAAGCCTTTCTCAAGAAACAAGAAAGGTCTCAGGTACACAACCTAACCCTACACCTAAAGGAGCTGGAGAAAGAACAAGAAAGAAACCCTAAGCCCAGCAGGAGAAGAGAAATCATAAAGATCAGAGCAGAAATCAATGAAATAGAAACCAAAAAAACAATAGAACAAATCAACGAAACTAGGAGCTGGTTCTTTGAAAGAATTAATAAAATTGATAAACCCCTGGCCCGACTTATCAAAAAGAAAAGAGAAAGGACCCAAATAAATAAAATCATGAATGAAAGAGGAGAGATCACAACTAACACCAAAGAAATACAAACTATTATAAGAACATACTATGAGCAACTCTACGGCAATAAATTTGACAATCGGGAAGAAATGGATGCATTCCTAGAAACATATAAACTACCACAACTGAACCAGGAAGAAATAGAAAGCCTGAACAGACCCATAACCAGTAAGGAGATTGAAACAGTCATTAAAAATCTCCAAACAAACAAAAGCCCAGGGCCAGACGGCTTCCCGGGGGAATTCTACCAAACATTTAAAGAAGAACTAATTCCTATTCTCCTGAAACTGTTCCAAAAAATAGAAATGGAAGGAAAACTTCCAAACTCATT
>NC_081559.1:89074001-89197698 GCF_022355385.1 Mustela nigripes | reverse complement strand
TTATGAGGCCAGCATCACCTTGATCCCAAAACCAGACAAGGATCCCACCAAAAAAGAGAGCTATAGACCGATATCCTTGATGAACACAGATGCGAAAATACTCAACAAAATACTAGCCAATAGGATTCAACAGTACATTAAAAGGATTATTCACCACGACCAAGTGGGATTTATTCCAGGGCTGCAAGGTTGGTTCAACATCCGCAAATCAGTCAATGTGATACAACACATCAATAAAAGAAAGAACAAGAACCATATGATACTCTCAATAGATGCTGAAAAAGCATTTGACAAAGTACAACATCCCTTCCTGATCAAAACTCTTCAAAGTGTAGGGATAGAGGGCACATACCTCAATATCATCAAAGCCATCTATGAAAAACCCACCGCAAATATCATTCTCAATGGAGAAAAACTGAAAGCTTTTCCGCTAAGGTCAGGAACACGGCAGGGATGTCCATTATCACCACTGCTATTCAACATCGTACTAGAGGTCCTAGCCTCAGCAATCAGACAACAAAAGGAAATTAAAGGCATCCAAATCGGCAAAGAAGAAGTCAAATTATCACTCTTCGCAGATGATATGATACTATATGTGGAAAACCCAAAAGACTCCACTCCAAAACTGCTAGAACTTATACAGGAATTCAGTAAAGTGTCAGGATATAAAATCAATGCACAGAAATCAGTTGCATTTCTCTACACCAACAGCAAGACAGAAGAAAGAGATATTAAGGAGTCAATCCCATTTACAATTGCATCCAAAACCATAAGATACCTAGGAATAAAACTAACCAAAGATACACAGAATCTATACTCAGAAAACTATAAAGTACTCATGAAAGAAATTGAGGAAGACACAAAGAAATGGAAAAATGTTCCATGCTCCTGGATTGGAAGAATAAATATTGTGAAAATGTCTATGCTATCTAAAGCAATCTACACATTTAATGCAATTCCTATCAAAGTACCAACCATCTTTTTCAAAGAAATGGAACAAATAATTCTAAAATTTATATGGAACCAGAAAAGACCTCGAATAGCCAAAGGGATATTGAAAAAGAAAGCCAACGTTGGTGGCATCACAATTCCGGACTTCAGGCTCTATTACAAAGCTGTCATCATCAAGACAGCAAGGTACTGGCACAAAAACAGACACATAGATCAATGGAACAGAATAGAGAGCCCAGAAATAGACCCTCAAATCTATGGTCAACTAATCTTCGACAAAGCAGGAAAGAATGTCCAATGGAAAAAAGACAGCCTTTTCAATAAATGGTGCTGGGAAAATTGGACAGCCACATGCAGAAAAATGAAATTGGACCATTCCCTTACACCACACACAAAAATAGACTCAAAATGGATGAAGGACCTCAATGTACGAAAGGAATCCATCAAAATCCTTGAGGAGAACACGGGCAGCAACCTCTTCGACCTCTGCCGCAGCAACATCTTCCTAGGAACAACGCAAAAGGCAAGGGAAGCAAGGGAAAAAATGAACTACTGGGATTTCATCAAGATCAAAAGCTTTTGCACAGCAAAGGAAACAGTTAACAAAATCAAAAGACAACTGACAGAATGGGAGAAGATATTTGCAAACGACATATCAGATAAAGGACTAGTGTCCAGAATCTATAAAGAACTTAGCAAACTCAACACCCAAAGAACAAATAATCCAATCAAGAAATGGGCAGAGGACATGAACAGACATTTCTGCAAAGAAGACATCCAGATGGCCAACAGACACATGAAAAAGTGCTCCATATCACTCGGCATCAGGGAAATACAAATCAAAACCACAATGAGATATCACCTCACACCAGTCAGAATGGCTAAAATCAACAAGTCAGGAAATGACAGATGCTGGCGAGGATGCGGAGAAAGGGGAACCCTCCTACACTGTTGGTGGGAATGCAAGCTGGTGCAGCCACTCTGGAAAACAGCATGGAGGTTCCTCAAAATGTTGAAAATAGAACTGCCCTATGACCCAGCCATTGCACTATTGGGTATTTACCCTAAAGATACAAATGTAGTGATCCAAAGGGGCACATGCACCCGAATGTTTATAGCAGCAATGTCCACAATAGCCAAACTATGGAAAGAACCTAGATGTCCATCAACAGATGAATGGATCAAGAAGATGTGGTATATATACACAATGGAATACTATGCAGCCATCAAAAGAAATGAAATCTTGCCATTTGCGACAACATGGATGGAACTAGAGCGTATCATGCTTAGCGAAATAAGTCAAGCAGAGAAAGACAACTATCATATGATCTCCCTGATATGAGGAAGTGGTGATGCAACATGGAGGCTTAAGTGGGTAGAAGAAGAATAAATGAAACAAGATGGGATTGGGAGGGAGACAAACCATAAGTGACTCTTAATCTCACAAAACAAACTGAGGGTTGCCGGGGGGAGGGGGTTTGGGAGAAGGGGGTGGGATTATGGACATTGGGGAGGGTATGTGCTTTGGTGAGTGCTGTGAAGTGTGTAAACCTGGTGATTCACAGACCTGTACCCCTGGGGATAAAAATATATGTATATAAAAAATAAAAAATTTAAAAAACTAAAAAAAAAAATAAATAAAAAAAAATAAATATTCTTTCCAAATTAAAAGAAGGAAAAAACAAAAGGAAAGAAGAAAACTAAAAACGACAAACAGAAATGAAAAGAATGGTTTTTTTTTTGAGAAAATAAAGACATCTTTTGCATATTTTCCCAGCATCATCCTGATGATAATGCAAAATGCTAAAACTATTCCTTTCATTTTATAACATTATTTAAAGAAAAACTGATTCCGTCATAACATAAACAGGCACTACTGAGCAATAGACAAGTGGATCCGTAGTTTGTCCAGTAGCATATTATTTCTGCTTATCTCTATGTTTAAACTGGAAATATATTACAAAATCCTTACACTCAAAATTGTTAAATGCTCTGTGATATATTTTCCCGATAATTCAATGTAATATAACTGTGTAGTGGCTTTAAACAAACAGAAAAACATTAGAAAATAATTCAAATTCTGATATCTGGAAGACTCTTTCTTTAAAAAGATTAATCTGCCTGATACAGTAAAATGAAACAATGTGTTGTTTCATTTCATGATAATTTCCATACAGCAAATGCAAACTTCAAAAATAATCACATTTAGATTTAAACAACCAAATCAAGGCCGACTGTTGGATAACAATCAATACTTCCCTTCTATGTTTGAGATTAAAGAGCTTTTGCATCAGGACCTGATTAATCATTTCAACTACTATTGTACTATGTGAAAAAAGCAGGGAAATTTGTTTACATATATTATTCTAAGAGAAGGTCATGGTATGACATAATCTGACAATGTTGAAATGCAAATGCTTCATTGGGACATTATTTTTATTCATAGAAAGTTGAACTAAATTGTCAAATATTTCCTTCTCCCTTGACACCTAAAATAGCATGGAAATGTGGTAACTGAAGATTCATTCATATTTAATCATTTCAGAAGGAGCTCTATTTCAAAGAAAAATAGTTTTAGAATTCACATTGTAAAATGGATTCAAATTTATACCTGGTCCAGCATTTCTCTCCAACCTAGACGCTAAAGAAATAAGCAGGCAACCATAATATTTATAACTGCAACAACATTCCTATTCTACCAAGTTGAACTTCTGATAAATAGATACTTTCATAAATGTAAGCCTTAATTATTTCCCCCTTTTCCTGTGGCCTACTTCAGTGGCCACTTGTGCCAATTTTCTTTAATTAGCATATGTGAAATATGTCCTCTATTGTAGGGTCTCATGGGTACAAAAATATATTTCAATTTCAAGGCCACATATAGAACTCCCTGAAAAAATAACCTTACATGTAGGTTGTTTATACATAATGGGAAATTCCACCACTAAACAAGTAAACTCTATGCCATGCAGACAACAGAAGGCTAAAATTAACCAGATGCTCATAAGAAATTACTGGAGAAGTTCTCTAAGAGTAATAATAATAACAAAAAAATCTAGATAATATACCAGAGCACATGGATATTCCACAATCTTATCTGATGTTAATCTATTTATCTTGTAAAAGGCAGATTTTTCAAGGCTTAGAAAATCCCACTTTTTAAATTCTAGTTGTCAACTTCATTCTTTCCAAAGGAACCATTTAGTGGAGTACAAACCTTGTAGTAACATCTATTTATTACACACACACCCAAATAAATAACTGCGTCCTAGAATATTGGGGCAAGAGGTGTTGGGAGGGGGATGTCTCAGCTTTTGATGAGATATCTATGAATAAAATCTTAATGTATTCATTCTTGATCAGTATTGAAAGTCTTTTATCTTATCAAGTTCAATTATAAACCAAAATGTAAGAGAGACCCATACAAACATCCCAAGGCTTAAAAATATCACTTGGAATAAGACTAACAGTTTATTATGATTTTCATAATTGCTTGAGTAAAAAGGATGACAAAACAGATATTTACATAATAATCCCATGCTCAGAAATCATAAAATTTAGTCAAGCATCCTGATGTCATCAATAAACCATTTCCAAGGATTGCTTTCAGAAAACTCAGAATACACTTTATTTCAAAATCTTGGCTTAAGAACTGGGACTACTTAAAGATGGTTTCCTAAAAAAGCTGTGTTTTTGCCAGTCTACAAAGTATCTTATGAGTATTCCTAACAAGGAAGATAGTTTTGAGATGCAAAAGTGAAAAAAAGAAGAACACACACACACACACACACAAACACACACAGAGAAAAATGTTTTCCCATCAGAGAATTAACCTGTGCCAGCAACAGTCTCAAATAAATCTCAAAACATGCTCTCCGTAATATACCAGATCTCGATCCAACTCTTTTTCCCTTGCATTAAGGCAAGACATTTCTTAGAACTGCCTTGTTCAAGTGCACAAGACAGAACATGTTTATTACTATATTCTTTCAAAAAATAGATTCTAAGGCTGCCAGTGTTAAAATGAGAAATTAGATAGGGACAAGATTCCAAAAAATAGGTGTTTTGGCATGTTGGGATCCTACATCACATCTGCTTCCCAATTAATGAAGGAAAGAGCAATGCTTACTTTGCTTGTTGTTATCACCACACCTGGAACAAAGCAGGCGAGCAATAAATATGAGTTGAATAAATGCATGGAAAAAAATGCAGTGTGGAGAATCCACTTAATTGGAAAGATAATACAGCTTTGGGTTTATAGCTATGATTTCCTTGGCCTTAATATCATCCTTCACATCCATGCTTCAGACATCATGTATCCTGAGACATTAGGTAATGGTATTGGACAAATTTAGGCTTCCTCTACCCTGGAGAAATGTCTACCTAAAGAACAACTGATACATTAGTATATGCCTTGGTTTTCTAAGACTTCAAACTAAACTGACTGCTAATGATGTTTATTCTCCTCTCATATACCTTGCATAGTATTGTTAGACTTATTTTAAAATTGAATTGCTTCTTCATATAATTTCTCTACTCCGTGGACTATGGTATCTCTGTTTGGTGTACTGGAAACATTTAAAACTCCATGACCTATGTTTCAATAGCTTTCACAGTCCATGTGATTCCCTTTTCCCTCTAGCACATAAATCTTTTTAGTTGTACAGAACTTTTCTCTCCCTTTAGCACATACAATTCAGCTCTAACTTTATGTCTTTGCTTGACTCTCCAAACTATAAGTGATTTCTCTATTCTCTGAGAGCACATGCTTTGTAGCTCCCTTGGGACATTAATTATATTCTTCCTTATTTTGTAGTTATTTATGAGTCTGTCTTCTTCTTTTCTACTATATAAAACAAAAGGTCTTGAAGGTAAAAACTATTGTGTTTATTTCTCTGTCTCCTTTATTAGAAAGTACAGTGCTTCACAAACAGTAGGAACTTACAAGATTTATTGTATTGTTTAATGACTTAAACAATACACATGAAAACTGAAGACTGCACCAAACATTTTACCACCTAGAAGATTAGAATATGTGAGCTCAAATATGTATATATCTATATCTATATATTTATTTATATATATATTTAATACACATTATTTTTCTTACTTGGAATCATATTTTTGAAATTGTACATGAATTTTAAGGTAACAAAATCAGAATAAATTTAGTAATGGAGACTAACTGCAGGCTATTTTTAGTAACATGATTCACACTAACTACATTTAAATCATATGATGATCCTTAGAAGTCACAATCTATTCCAAAATTCTAAAAATTTTATAACTGTGAAGCATTTGATATTCTCAAATATCAAATAAACCACTATTGTTTATATAAACAGCATGGTTCAAAGCATATTCTACAAATTAAACTAAACATAACTATGTATTTATCCAAGGTGCTTGTAAACCTGTCTCAGAAAGTTTAATATATCCCTATATTTGATATAAAGTATTTATCTGGCCACTGCATGTTTTAGAAACAAAGCTAATGTGGTTTCTAAGGACAGGGGAAATCGAGTATGTTGCAAGGAGCCTGTGAAACTGATCAACACTTACACCATGAAAGACTATAACAATGAATTTGCCAGATATGTTTCCTCAAAAGAGAAAAGTAAAAATCCAGAACTGAAAACCTTAAACATATTGCTGTAAAACTAACGGAATGATGGAAGAAATGAGAAATGGGAATAGAAAGGTAGATTGCTGTTAAGAGATTTGAATGCCAGTTGAGGAGTTTTCTATGCTTGAGAGTTTTGGTCACAGGGTTTTTAAGAGTCTTGAATAGAATGTTATTACAGTTTCACATGGAGAACAGAACTGGGTATTGAATATCTGCATTGAAGTGTTTGCTCTGTCATTCACAGCCAGGGATACAACTGTGGTGAGTTAATGTTCCAGATTTTTTTTTTTTAATTAGGAAATATTAATACTTCCTTTGTTTCTTACAGAGATCTAAGAAATTTTAAATGATACAACAATAAAGGCAATAATTTTTATAAACCACAAAATGTTATTTTTATACAAGGTAGTATCGTGTTAATAATCAAACAATTTTATTAGGTCTATAGGTCTATAAATCATACAGATATGTCAGAGTAGACTGATGGCAAGTGGAAGGAAGACCACTTAGGGAGATTTGTAATAGTTCTGGAAATAAGTAATGAGAAACTAGAAAAGTTTACAAAAAGGAAGGATAAAGAGATAGCAATAGAATATAAAATTAATTAGAGGTTGAAAAAAACTAATTATTTGGCAGGATTTCACTTTCATTTTCACCTAACATTCAACAACTAATCATTAAGCACCTACTAAGTGCTTGGTATGCTAAAAATAAAGGAACATACAATCATTTATTTTACAGACACACTTATTCAGAAATAATAAACCATTTCTGTTTTGGTTTGTTTTGTAGCATGGACTCCCTTCTAATTATCATTAGTTGTAATATTGTTGAATTCAAGTTTTGGAAAACTGGTCTAAAAATTAAGGATTTCTTTGTCCTCACAACTATTTAGATGCTTTCGAATTTCCTTAAAATATGTCACTCATAGACACAGTAATAGTTACATATATGTTAATTTCTATCATTGCTAGTTTTTGCACAGTGGAGAATAATTAACTACTGTAAAATTAAAATATTTTCCTATATTGAATCTTTTTGAGGACTGTGAATCACCATAAGTTTATCTTAGAAATCTAAAAAGAAAAAGTTTCTTTAATGTTAAAAGATTGGCTTTGAATTTGATCCTAGGCTCAAAACTGACATGTCATACAGATTTTGGTTGACTTGTCTGTTTCCCCATGGGAATTAATAATACCATCTCTAAATGGTATATGTTCAGAGGATGGGATAAAATAATATGGAATAAAACAAAACAGAATCAGAAAACTAAGAAGGATCAAGTCCATACTGAACATATCCAAAAAGACTTCAAATTAAAAGTAGCAATAGATCATCTGTATTTGTATCCATTTCCTCCTAAAGCTTCACTAAAACAAAGTAAAATGTCATAAGAGGAATTTTTTTAAAGTATTAAGTACAAAAAAAAAAAAAAACATGGACAAGGGGCGCCTGGGTGGCTCAGTGGGTTAAGCCTCTGCCTTCGGCTCAGGTCACAATCTCAGTGTCCTGGGACGGAGCCCCACATGGGGCTCTCTGCTTGGCGGGGAGCCTGCTTCCCCCTCTCTCTGCCTGACTCTCTGCCTACTTGTCATCTCTCTCTCTCAAATAATAAACAAAATCTTTTTTTTAAAAAATGGAGAAGATATGCATGAGAGAAAGCATATAGAGAAGCGTTCAAATAGTAGACCCCATAACTTTAAGTGGTAAGATAGAGGAAACGACTCTCCAAACCTGATGAATTAATAGTAGCAGATATTTGTAAAAATGGAGGGAAACTTAATAGTAAAAACAGGATCAATGGAAGGTCTATTTAGGAAGCAGTAAGATCCACAGATTTTCTCCATACTTTACACCGATAGACTCTGCAGATGCTCCTGATATAGAATGTTTACTTTATTTCCCTCAAATATCAAACAGAGCATCTCTGAATTGAGTAATCAAAACCACAGTTAAGGGCAGCAGTAGTATGCTTAAAATAAAAAGATGATTTTGCATATTGAGATACCTTTCTCTAATTGCCCCAGAAAATAATGCTAGAATTATATCTTCCAGGCAGTGACTGGAAGAGTTTAACCAGGACCCTCTTACCATCATAAGAGAAAAGACCTAGAGACCTGGCACAGAGAGTTCCCTAAAAAAAAAAAAAAAAAAAAAGGTCCAACCAGATGACTCTTATTTGAGAAGCGCCCTGCTTGCCTGCCTGCCAGTGACACATACAAAATTTCTAATCAGCTGCTGACTGTTCTATCCTTAAACAGGAGTGAAAGTCCTGAGATATGTGAAGAAAACTTTTAACAGAAAATAAAAAAGAGACTAATTCAAATAGGAAAGATTAAAAAAACAAAACAAAACAAAAAACCAGAAAAAAACCTTAGGATAAACAGAACCTATACATAAAGACAATAATTTCAGAGGAACTGTTTTTTGTATTCTCAGAGAGAAGAGACCTATTGCATCCATGAAATAAGCCAAGACCTATTGCATCCATGAAATAAGCTCAAAAAATAATACTCAATGCTAAAGAAATGAAAAAGCAACTAAGTGTCTGAAACAAAAGACAGAAATAAACTCACAATAGGGCTTATCATCATGGAAATTCTAGAAGATTGTTAACAAAGTTTCATTAACATTCTGGTTGGGGGGTGCCTTCGGCTTGGGTCACAATCCCAGGGGCCTGGGATCGAGCCCCTCGTCGGGCTCTCTGCTCTGCGGGGTGCCTTCTTCCTCCTTTCTCTCTCTCTGCCTCTCTGCCTGCTTGTGATCTCTGTCTGTCAAATAAATAAATAAAATCTTAAAAAAAAAATTCTGGTGGGATGAGGGGAGGAGGTTTCATAAAAGTTTCTAGAGTCTTCTAAGGAGCAAAACACAGATGAATGGATAAAGAAGATGTGGTCCTTATATCTTATATCTTATAAATGCTGAGAGAGGCGAGGAAACTGCCAAAAACAACAGCTGGAAGCTAGCAAAGGTTGGTTCATGAGGTTTAAAGGAAGCTGCCTCCATAGTACAAAGGACAAGGTGAGGCAAGTGGTGATGTAGAAGCTACAGCTGCAAGTTCCAGAAGATCTAGCTAATATCAGTAATGAAGGTAGCTATACTACACAACAGATTTCCAAAGTACACTAAAGAGCCATGTAGTAGAAGATGCTGTCTAGGACTTTGACAACTAGAGAGGAAAAATCAGTTCCTGGCTTCAAAGCATCGAAGGACAGGCTAACTCTCTTATTCGGAGCAAATAACAGGTGTTGACGTTAGTTGGAAGCCAATGTCCATTTAGCATTCTGAGAATCCTAGGGCCCTTACGAATTATGTTAAATCCACTTAGCCTGCGCTCTATAAATGGAACAACAATGCCTGGATGACGGCACATCTGTTTCCAACATGGTTTACTCAATATTTTCAGCCTGCTGTTGAGACCTCCCACTCAGAAAAAGACTCCTCTCAAAATATTACTTCTCATTCGCAATGTATCTGGTCACCCAAAAGCTCTGATGATGTATGGTAAGTTTAATGTTCTCACACCTACTAACATAACATCCATCCTGCAGCCCACGGATCAAGGAATAAGTCTGACTTTCAAGTCATAGTATTTAAGAAATACATTTCTGAAGTGGAGGACATGACTGCACATGTGGTGGAAATAGCAAGAACTAGAAGTAAAAGTGAAGCCTGAAGAGGTGATGAATTGCTGCAATTTCATAATAAAACTAATGGACAAGGAGGTACTTCTTACAGATGAGCAAAGCAAGTGGCTTTCTGAGATGGATTCCACTCCTGGTGAGGATGCTGTGAAGACTATTGAAAAGACAACAAGGTATTTATTTATTTTAAAACTTTTATTTATTTGAGAAAGGAAGACAGACAGAGACAGAGAGCATGAGCGGGCCTGAGAGAGGGAGAAACAGACCCCTCAGTGAGCAGCGAGCCTGACATGGGGCTCAATCCCAGGACTCTGAGATCATGACCTGCGTCAAAGGCAGATGTTTAACTCACTTAGCCATCCAGGTGCCCCAACAACAAGGGATTTAGAATATGATACAAACTTCATTGATAAAGCACCAGCAGGGTTTGAGAGGACTGACAAGGAATGTGAAAGAAGTTCTGTTCTATTATAAGTAAAGACCTGTCAAACAGCATCACACAGTACAAAGAAATCATTTGTGTGTGTGGGGGGGGGGGAGGCATTCAACACTATAAACTTCGTTTCTGTCTTATTTAAGAAACTTCTGCAGACACCCCAAGCTTCAGCAACCACCACCCTGATCACTGAGCAGTCATAGATATCAAGGCAAGAACTTCCACCAGCAAAAAGATTACAACTCTCTTAAAGTTCAGACGATGGTTAGTCATTTTTTTGGCAATGAATTATTTTTAAATTACAGTATATACATTGTTTTCTTAGGCACAATGCTATTGCACACTTAATAGTATTAATAGTATATTGCAAACAAAACTTTTATACACACTGGGAAACCAAAAAAATTCATTTAACTCACTTTATTGCAATATTTTCTTTATTGCAATGGTCGGGAACTGAAGCCACAATATCTCCAAGGTATACTTGTATGTAAGATTTCAAAAATTTTATCTACCATGCATCCTTTCTTAGGGTGCTTTGATAAAAGTTTGGAGTAATCCACGAGAAAACAAAATATGAGATAAAATAACTGTAAGAGAGGTACAAGAAAAAGCAAGACAAAGATAATCCCTAAATGATGGTAAAGATTTATCCCTAAATTACCTTTATGTAGAATGTTTCTAGTCAAAGTTAGGACATAATACATTAGGATGATAAGGAGATCGGAAATGGGAATAGGAAGCCACTAGATAACTGCCTCAAGCCAACAGATAACTGCTTCAAGCCAATACATAATGCTTAAAGCTACAGATTTAGGAACTAAAAATTTAGTTGTGTTATTATATTATTTAGATATGAAAGCAAATAAAGAATTCAATAAAATAGTTTAAAGTATCTGCCTATGAAAGGGGTATAGAGCAGGTCTGCTGCCTTTTATGGGAAGTCTTTTAAAATTATATGACTCTTTAAAAATTGCATAAATTGGTAATTAGTTTCCTGTTGAGGTGGTAGCAAATTATCACACATTTTGTGGCTTAAAACAATACAAATTTTTCATCTTAACATTTCGAGAGGTCAGAAGTCCAAAATCTTTATTAATGGACTAAAATTAAAGTGTAAACAGTCCTGAATTTCTTTGGGAGAAAATCTCTCTAACAAGAGTCTGTTTTCTTTTCTTTCCTTTCTTTTTTTTTTCACTGTAATAAGACTTTATTTTTATTTTATTTTATTTATTTATTTTGGTTTCCTTATCTTTTCTAGCTTCTAGGATCCACCTACATGCCATGGTCTCTTCTTCCATCTTCCAAGTGAATCACTACAATATCCCCTTCCATCCCTGTATCCCCTTTAATTCCAATCCTTTCTGTTTCTGTCTTATAAGGACGCTCCTGATGACATTATACCCACTGGATTATCTGTCTCAAAACCTTTAACCAAATCACACCTTCAAAGTCCCTTTTACCATGTTACCATGAAATGGTAACATATGAAATACACAATATGTAATAACAAATACACAGGTTTCAGGGTTTAAAACATGGACATCTTTGGAAGCCATTATTCATCTTAACACAGTTGTCCCTAGCTCTCAAAGACTCACATCCACACCATATGCAAAATGAGTTCATCCCAGGCCAAGGTCATGAAAAGTCTCAACAAGCTGACAGAATCAATTCAAGTCTAAAATCTTATCAAAGTCTCATTCACTTGAAAATCTGAAGTTTGGTCCTCTACATCAGATATGTTTGAAATTCTGGGTATGAACCATCTTGGTAAAAAATTCCTTTTCATCTGTAGACTTGAGAACCTAGAAAATAAATTACCTGTTCCCAAAATACAAAGATAGAACAAGTATGGGATTCCAGTTCTAGATACTCTCACTCAAAACGGAAGAAAATGGAAGGATAATATGAGTCACCAGTCCCAAGCAATTCTGAAATCAAGCAAAGTAAGCTCCATTAGTTTTCAAGGTGTTGCGTCCACAGTTCCAGGAATACAGGAGGAACAATAGATGACCGCTGGAGCCGCCATCTCCTGTCCCCTCCCCCCCCTTCCTTAACCCTAGACTCTCCCGCCAAAAGAGTGTATGCCTGGGTCACATCTTCATAGGTAACCCGATACCTATGCAGGAAACAGGAGTATCAGGAGCCCTCACCCCATACCTTCAGATCACCAAATATGGATGTGAGCGTCCCTACCTGGGCCTGATAAAAGACCCCCGCCAACTCCCTCCCAGTGTGACTTTCCCCACTCCCCTTTCTGGAGTCGAGGAACCTCGCCCGAAGGTGCTCACCTCCTCCCGGCTCCCCTTTTCCTGAGCCCTGAAACTTCACTGGAGATGCCTTTAATAAATCTTGCCTTGCACCCACCTTGCCTGGTGTGTGTTTACCTCGCCTGTGAAACTTTACATTTGGTGCCGAAACCAGGGAGGAGATTGAGCCCCCACCCGGTGAGGTGGCTCTCTCCTCTTCCTAGCGGGACCTAGACCTGCCTTTCCAAACGCCACTTCCGAAGCCGTGGTGAGTTTCCCCCGATTCTGCGCCTCCATCGGGAAAGCCCTGCCCTAATTGTGGCCACCTCAGGGTGGACCCCGCCGGTCACCAGGTGACCTCCATGTCCCTGAGAGGCTGGGAGATGTCCTAACCTCTACGGCAGTTGACACAGTTTTTCTGCAACCCGGTGGTGGATGAGGGGATGCCTTCCTCCAGCCCTCAGGTTGCCCGGCAACGAATCATAGGGACCTCCCAATCCAAATTTGACCCTAAAACATATGTGGGGTGTTTTAGGCCAGTTGGCCAATCTTAAATCAGTCCCAATGGCCTCCAAGATTCTCATGCACCTAAATAACCTCAGCAGACACCAAGGCAGATGGGCCGAGTTCCCTTTTGTTCAGGATTTCTGAACCAGTGCCCTCGTCTACCCCTCCCCCTCCGCACTCCTATCCCAACTCCTGACAAAGTTATTAGCAGTAAATGTGAAACTTCAATCAAAGTTTACTGAAGGACAAATAAGCTCATGTTATTTGTTAAAATCTGTTAGCAAAGGAATGGCTAAACTGATGGTTGTCTGTCTCAAAGTTTTAATGGGTAATTGCTGAGATAGCTTTCAAAGTCTTTGGTAACCTGAAAGTTTAAAGTTTTGCTTGGATGACAAATGGCATTAAATTTGTTGGACATTTAGGTCTTTTCCAAAGAGGATAAAATGCCAAGTCATTGATTACTGAACATAGGTTTGTGCTTTTGACTTCTTACAGCAAAGAAAATAAGAATATTTAAATCTGTTAGTAAGCATGGTTTGTGCTTAACTGATTCATAAATTGGCATCTAAAGAATTCTGTTTTAACTGTTCACAATTGATTAATAACTGACTAGAGGTTAATAACCAAAGGTGTTTCTAAGAGTACAAAATTCTGCTAACTGTAAAACTGATGGAAATAAAGGAAGCAACTCTGTATGTAGGAAAGTTGTAGAAGGTTTGTGAAGGGAAATCATTCAGGAACCCAGTGAAAACCCAGTCACCTTTCTTAACCAACTTACCACGGTGCTGACTCAGTACACTCACTAGACCCGGCCTCTCCGGCAGTGGCAACTGTTTTAGCTACCCACTTTATTTTTCAGTCAGCTGCTGACATTCGGAAAAAATTAAAGAAAGCGGAGGAGGGGCCTCAAACTCCCATTTCTGATCTAGTGAAAATGGCATTTAAAGTCTTTAACTCCCGAGAGGAGCAGCAGAACTCATATGCCAAGCCAGACTCCAACAGAAGGTCCAACTGCAGACCCAAGCCCTGGTAGCAGTCCTGAGGCCAGAAGATTCTGGGGTCAACAGAAGGGAGCACCTAACTGCATCCATCCGGGGGCCTGTTTCAAGTGCGGAGCCGAGAGACACTGAGCCCGTCAATGCCCCAATCCAAAAGCGCCTATTAGGCTGCGCCCTTAATGCAGCATGATGGGTCACTGGAAATTGGACTGCCCCAGCCTCAGGGGATTCCTGGAGTCTCCATGTGGGGGAGACGCTGAGACAGTAAGTCCTGCCTTCCAATTTCTCGGATTGGAGAATGACTGACAGAGCCCAGACTCGGACACCCGTCTCACCCATGCCGAGCCCAGGGTCATGCTCCAGGTAGCGGGTAAGTCCATTTCCTTTCTGTTGCACACGGCTACCTATTCTGTCCTGCCTTCCTACTCAGGTCCTACTCATCCCTCCCCAGTCGCAGTTATGGGAATTGATGGTACATCCGCCACTCCAAAGGCCACCCCACCCCTTACGTGCAGCCTGGATGGGTTCCCCTTCTCACACTCCTTCCTCATTATACCTTCCTGCCATGTTCCCCTACTAGGCAGGGACATCCTCCACAAACTTCAGGCCACCATTCATCTCTCTCCCTCTCCCTCGACTTTGCTCTCCTCATCCTCCCTCTACTCCCCTCCGACTCGTCATCTATCCCAGACTATCTCCCCTCCATAGACCCGCAGGTATGGGACATTTCCAGACCTGTAGTAGCAACCCACCACACCCCAGTCAGGATACAACTCAACACAGTTCCCTATCTCGATGACCCACCGTCAAGGACTCAAGCCCATCATCGACCACCTCTAGCAGCAGGGTCTCCTTATCCCCATTCACTCTCCAAGCAACTAGAAGTCAGCACCCAGGGATGGCAGCCCTGCCTCAGGGCCCTAGTGGCAGCTGCTTCTCTTACAAAGGAGGCCCTCAAACTTACCTTAGGACAGCCCTCACCGTCTTCTCCCTGCATTTGTCAGCCACAAATCCTTGGCACAACTCACTCCTTCCCGTTTCCAACTCTATCACCTGTTGTTCATAGAAAACCCCCAGGTCACACTCTCTGTCTCCCCTCGCCTAAATCCCGCCACTCTCTTGTTGACACCTTCGTCTACCCCCACTCCTTCCCATTCCTGCTCTCAACTCCTGGAAGAACTCTCTCCCTCCCCTCCAGGACTTTCGGATCGGCCGCTGCCTGACCCCCATCACACTCTGTTTGTGGAAGGGAGCTCCCTCATAGTTCCAGATGGACAGGGACACCAGGCCTATGCAGTGGTCACCCTGGACGTTGTCATAGAAGCGGCCCCCCTTCCCATCAGGACTACTATTCAAAAGGCAAAACTCGTGGCTCTTACCAGGGCCCTTCACTCATCTGAGGGCCAATGGCCTCCTCAAGGAACAAACTCACTCACCAAACTCACTCTTGAAACCCGTCTCTTGGCCAACCCTTCTCCCACTAGCACTCACCCTCGCAGCCTGTCAGGACTCAGCTTCTTTGAGCTCCTGTAAGGCAGGCCCTTCCTACTCAATCACAACCTGCCTGCCTCTCCTCCACCCCTCCTATCTTGTCTGCCCTAGCTGACCCTCTTATGAGCCCTCCTAAGGGCTCATGCAGATTCAACTATCCCCGCCCCCAACAACAGCCTGGGCGCAAACTTCCCCCAGGCCCTAAATCCTGGGGACCAAGTTTTCCTATGAGAACTTCATCCAAAGTCCTTACATCCCAGGTGGACTGGCCCCCATACTGTTATTCTCACAACTCCCACAGTGGAAAAACTCCTAGGACACCACCTGTGGGTACACATCTCCAATCTAAAAGCAGCCCCACCACAAGATGGTTGGACTTCCCAAACCCTGGGGCTCACACGCTTGCTGATTTCCTGCACCACTTCTCCTCATCCTCCTACTTCTACCCCCCCATAGCTGTCCCTCTAGTGACCCTGGATTCAGGTGGCACTTCTTCCTAGTGGAAACTTGAACCCATGGGGACATGACACGGTCTAGTCAGCTGGTCACCACAGATTGCCAGTGTGGAGGGTGCCGGCCCTAGCTGAAATGGCCATCCTCTCCACCCCCCTCCCGTGACAGAAGAGGGCTGTGTTTCTTCCCCTGGTTATTGGGGTCTCCTTGGCATCTTCCCTAGTGGCCACTGGACTCGGCATCAGGGCCCTAGCCCATTCCATAGACGCTACTCAAGATTTATCCAAACAGCTCCAGACAGCCATGGGGGCCTCAGCCGAGTCCTTGGCATCCCTACAATGACAGATTACCTCAGTGGCCCGGGTAGCCCTCAGAACTGACAAGCCATAGACCTGGTCGCCACAGACAAGGGAAGAACCTGTTTATTTCTCAATGAAGAATGCTGCTATTATATCAATGAATCTCGTATAGTCGAAACCAATATTGATGCCCTGGCAAAAATCCGCGACTCCCTTCATGGCCAGCATCACCCTGAAATAAACCCCTCTCAATGGTGGCTCTCCTCCTTAATGACCTGGCTCCTTCCTATCCTAAGTCCCCTTATTCTTCTCTGTCCATTAGCCCTAACTGACCTCCGTGTTCTTCACTTCATTCTGGATCTCATTGGAGAGGTTTCCAGGGTCACTGTCAACCAACTCCTTCTGCATCGCTGTACCCGCCTACCCACATCTGAAGGACTCTATAAGGATGGCCCTTTGCCAGCAGGAAGTAGCCAGATCTGAATCGCAGCCCCTATTACACCAAAAAGGTTGGAATGTTGGGTCGGTGGTTCTGGGAATACAGGAGGAACAATAGAAGTGACCGCCAGTGCGGCCACTGGAGGAGGGGGAGTCCCCTCCTCCCCTCCCTTAACCCTAAACTCTCCCACCAAAAGGGTGTAACGCCCTGGTCACGTCTCCCTAGGTAACCCAATACCTATGCAGGAAACAGGAGTATCAGGAGCCCTCACCCCATACCTTATGATCACCAGATATGGATGTGAGCCCATGCCCTGCCTTGGTCCAATAAAAGACCCCCGCCAACTCCCTCCCAGTGCGACTTCCCCCAGTCCCCTTTCCCAAGTCCAGGAGCCTCGAGTGAGGGTGCCCACCTCCTTCCGCACGACTTTCCTGGCTCCCCTTTTCCCGAGCCCTGAAACTTCGCTGGAGATGCCTTTAATAAATCTTGCCTTGCGCCCACCTGGCCTGGTGTTGTGTTTACCTCACCTGCGAAACTTTACACAAGGCTTGGGAAAAAATCCTCTGTGGCATAAGTACTGCATTCCAGGACTTCAGCTCTGCCCTCTGAATCTTCCTCCTTTTTCATGTATTTGTAAATGAATAGTATTATCAATCTGTTTCTTGTCTATAGAATTTTGGGAGTCTAAAAGTTTTATTTTATTTTCACCTACCTATGTCTTTTTCAGTACATACATGTACTGAAAGTACTCCTAACTATATCTCTTTCAGTACATACATGTACATGAATATATGTACATATATGAGTAAGCTAGTCATGTTTCCACTAATACTCTCAAAAACCTTGTAGTTTTATGTATATTATGAAATTTGCCCCAATAGATAAGATACTCCTCAACAGTTACTTCTAAAATAATTCTATCACATTTTTGGTTTCTACTGAGATGGCAAAAGGGATCCATGAGGCACATGACCATGAGGCACATGACCAGTCTCTTCAGGGAGCCCTCCATGTGACAGAATATAATTACCTTTTGTTTCTTCTTAGGCACCAACAAGGGACTGTCCAGGTATATACCCCTTGGCTCCAGAATACACTTCCCTGATAGTGAATTTTCATGTCACTTACAATCTGGATAGACTTCCCAAATCATCAAGTCCCAATCTGGATAGACTAAGACTTTCTAAATCATCAAGTCCTATTTCTATTTTGCATTTTTATTTTATAATTCTTCCCTTAATTTCTCTCTCTCTCTCTCTCTCCCTTTGTATTTTACTATATAAGCAAAAAGAATAAACCAGGCACGCCTTGAACATTTTGGCTAGAAACATTTTCAGATAAATATCCAATTTTATTGCTTACAATGTTTTCTATATAACTTTTCCTAATAACATGTTCTTCATTTCCTTCTGAGCCCTCACTATTAGAACTCTTAATGTCCATATTTTTAGCAGTTTGGATATGATGATTTAAGTATTCTCTAAGACAATATAGCTTTGCTTTGTTTTGACCATACTTCTCATTTCTCTATGTATTTACTCATTAGCAGAGTCCTTAACATCCATATATCTAATAGTCTATTCACGACAATGTAGGCTTTTTTTATTATTGTCCTCAAAATTCTTCCAGCTTCTATTACCTTACTACAAAGCCAGTCCCATGTTTGTTCATATTTTTTATAGCAAGATCATACTTTTAGGCAAAAAAAAAAATGTTTTTTTGTATTTGTTTTCTTTCTGCTATAACAAATCACCACGAGTGTAGTGGTTTTAAACAATACAAATTTATCATTTCACAATTCTGTAGGTCAGAAGTCCAAAATCAGCCTTATGGTCAAGGTATGGGCAAAGCTGGGGACTTCTAGAGGCCATAGAGGATAATCTGCTCTTTGTATCTTCCAGCTTCTCAAGACAGATGTCACTCCATGGCTTGGGGCCACAATGCTCGAATCTCTGCTTCTATTACCACATTACCTTCTCTCTCTACCTTCTGAATCTCCTGTCTTTTTTTTTTTTTTTCTTTTTAAATAAGGAATCTTGTGATGTCACTGGGCCCACCCATATGATCTAGCATAATCTCTCTTATTTAGTCATCTGAATGCATATTTAATCACTGCTACAAAATACCTCTGTAGGGGAAGCTAGATTATTTTTTTGAAAGATTTTATTTATTTATTAGAGAGAGAGAGAGTGGGGGCAGGGAGGGGACAAAGGGAAAGTTGACTCTCTACTGAGCAGGGAGCCCAGTGATCCAGCGTTCCATCCTAGAATCCCAGGATTATGACCTGAGCCAAAGGCAGTTGCTTAACAGACTGAGCCACCCAGGCACCCCAACTAGATTATTTTTTGAGTGAATAACTAGGAAATATTGTCTATTCAAGTTGATACATTAAATTGACTATCCTCAGTAGAATTTTCATAAACTAAATTTTAAAAGAATAGGGTTAATTATAATAGTAAAGTGGTAGTTAATTAAATTACACTGATTTGCTTAACATACCATACATTGCTGATGAGATGATATATGACAGAAAGGACAAATAATTCAGCATGGAAAGAAAGATATGACTGAGTAAACATTGCCTCTTATGGTACATTTGACCAAAATACAGAATTACAAATTTAATCAGGTTTATGTCATGTCATTTATAATATGCTTAAATTTAATAAAATAATTTTCAATTATGACAAGTTTTAATGAAATATAATTTTATTGCCTGAAAAGGTATTTAAAAATTAGGTAAGTGTGAGGTCAATAGTCAGCTCTGATTATAGGTTGTCACCTCAATGTGTCTATCTCTAAAATAAATTGGCTTTTTTGCCTTAAAACAAATAAAAATACAGAGAAGCTGTTTTCCTTTTTAAGTCATATGGTAAGAAATGACACTAGCAAATGTAGAATGAATACAATAAACCTAAATAGCCTTTGATTAGAAAACTTTATGACACTTAAAAGTAATGCCATGTTTTCACATGAACCCCAACAGGTGCTCTTTGGAATGTTTCTTGGTGGAAGTTATTCTAAGGTTCACAAATTTGAACATATTTCTTAATCTAGTATAGCCAACTTATTTTAGGTAAATTAGTAGGTGTGTAATTTACCTCTCTTTGCAGGTAATCATATCATAATTAAGCCTTAGATAAAATACATAAGAATACAATGTGTATTTCTCTTGCTACTAGTAAGAAAAATACCTCCAATCTACTGGTATCAAAAACAAGTTTTTTAGGGGCACCTGGGTGGCTCAGTGGGTTAAGCCTCTGCCTTTTGCTCAGGTCATGATTTCAGGTTCCTAGAATCGAGGCCCACATTGGGCTCTCTGCTCAGCGGGGAGCCTGCTTCCCCCTCTCTTTGCCTGCCTCTCTGCTTACTTGTGATTTTTCTCTCTGTTGTGATGTTTCTCTCTGCAACAAATAAATAAAATCTTAAAAAACAAAACAAAACAACAAAACAGGTGTTTTAAAAATGAGAAGCACTTCTTAGATAATCCTACTGTCAAAATCTGACCACTGATTTTGAAAGATTTACTTTAAAAGGTTTTCAAAGTTTATTTTTAAACTCTGTGATTTAGGAGACTTTTAAAAGTCATTCCCTTAATTATCATTTACAGTGGGCCATTGAACAAGGGGAAAATTAGGGATATCAACCCCCTGCAGAGTCAAAAATCTGCATATAACTTTTGACTCCCCCAAAACTTAAAAACTAATAGCCTTCTATTGATGAAAAGCCTTATCATAATTATAAGCAATTGATTAACATTTTTGTATGTTCTATATATTATATTCTGGTATTCTTGCAATAAAGATACTAGAGCAAAATATTATAAAAGAAATCAAAAGGAAGAGAAAGTACATTTATAATACTGCATTTATTTTAAAAATTCTATGTATAAGTGAATCTGTGCAGTTCTTACCTATGTTGTTCAAGCATCAACTGTGTTGTTTTTCAACAGACTCTTCCACCAGATTGCAAGGTATGCATGGACACAGAAGTGGACATTTTGACCCTTACTGCCCCAAATGTAAATTTTCTGTTTTCATTACAATTTTGGCTTTTTGAAATTAAATAGGTATCATTTCAGATTGAGAAAAGTGAAGAAATTTAGTCTGAGGTATACAAGATTTGAATTAAAAAAATAGTTTTAGTTAAAACTTTTTTTTTTTTAAGAGAAATTGAAGTGGGGGGAGAAAGAGCATTAGCATGGGGAGAGGCAGAGGGAAAGGGAAAAGCAGACTCCCCAGTGAGCAGGGAGCCAGACATGGGGTTTAATCCCAAGACCCTGAGATCAATCACAACCTGAGCTGAAGTCAGACATTTAATAGACTGAGCCATCCAGGTGCCCCTAGTTAATACTCTTTTTTAAAAAGCAGGTAATTTTTATTTATCTAACTTGTGGTCCCAAAGAGCCATAAGTTAGATAATGGCTAACTTATGGACATTTCCTCTTTGCTCACATAGATTGTTTTCATGTACTAATTTTTTTTTATTTATTACCTTATAAGACATTTATTTATTACCTTATAGGACATTCCTCTTTGCTCACATAGATTGCTTTTCACATAGATTGTGAAATCTATGTGAAATCTATTGAAATCTATGTAAATCTATTGTGATATCTATTTCACATAGATATGCTCACATAGATTGCTTTTTTTGGTATAACACTATGCACCAAACACTATCCCAAACAGTAGGGTTACAGCAAACAATAGTTAACTTGCTTTTTTTTTTTTTTTCCAAAGCATGTTTTTAACTCAAAATGTCAATGCACCAAAAACAAATGGACCATCATTGCAATTCATTTGTGTGAATACCAAACAGTCATAGGTACAACAAACACTGCCACTACTTAGGGAAGAAACATAGCCTTATAGAGATCTAGCAAAGATGTTTCAAAAAAAAAAGTGTAGTCTGAGAACTAAACAAACCAGGTGAAACAGATAACAGAGTGTCATGGGACTCAAGGGAGAAATGTCAGAAGTAAAGAGTGGTCAACAATTTCAAATGAAATGAGTTCACTGGCTTTGTCAAGGAGCAGGTCATCAATGGTGTCTGATATCAGAGTTATGAGGAAGTGCATGGCAGTCAGCAACAGCTAAAGCATGGAAGAGGATTAGTCAGTGGATACAGATTACTCATTTAAAAATTATATATAATGAAATGAAATGAAGAGAGGGTAGTGGAAAACAGGGAAGGAGACAGGTTTGCTTATGGTTTTATTTTTAGTGTGAAGGAAAACTGAGCGTGAATTTTGGTTTGAAAGTAGAACTACTGGGCAGAGAGAAATGAAACATGTAGAAGAGTGGGAAATCGTGGGGACAAGGGCGCAATGAGTTCAGACAGCATAGGTATAAGTCTTACATTTAAAAGGCCAACTTCTACAATTAAAAAAGTAGAAGATTAAAAATGGACAAATAATAAAGTGAATAATAAATAATAGTAAATAATAATAAAGATAATAATAACCACTATTTGGAAAACATACATATTTATGTACACTCATATACACACAAACAGTTCAAAGTACTTGCTACGTTGTTGCAGATACCACTATAATCCTTATTTTGCAGTGACAATTACTAAGAAGCAGAGCCATGATCTGAA
This sequence comes from Mustela nigripes, assembly GCF_022355385.1. Taxonomy (NCBI): domain Eukaryota; kingdom Metazoa; phylum Chordata; class Mammalia; order Carnivora; family Mustelidae; genus Mustela; species Mustela nigripes. The sequence goes on along the minus strand of NC_081559.1, from coordinate 89,174,998 downwards.
CCCAAGGAATCATTTGAGAGTCCAGATCCTTACTTACCACACTTGGATGAACCTGACCAAATCATTAAGTGGAAATGAGGGAAATTGAGGAAATTTATCCCTCTACTTTTGCTTATAAGATAAGGATAAAAGACATTTACAGAGAATGGTGGAGACAGGAATAGAAAGAGTTTTAAGATGATGTGAAGAAAACTATGGTATTACGTGTGTAGGTATGTGTGTTTCCGTGTGTGTTTGCTCATAAAACATCAGTCTTTTGGAATAGGAAACTAATAAAATTTTGTGGAATTTTAATAGGTATTTATCAGAAATATTAGTGTTACTAAATTCCTTATTTAGGTTGTAGTGTTCACTTCTTGCCAATGAGGCTTTCAAAATAATCATAGGTCTTAATGCTTTTAAAACCTCAGAATACATTAACACTTAAGACTGGACACTACGTTCAATTTTTATTTTCCCTTAAGGAAGCAAAAGGAAGTATTCTACATATAACTAGCTCTAACTCTACCTATGTATTGTCCCCCTAAAAAAAATCCACTGGTTATTCAGTTGTACCCACCTTTGAATATTCTTTTAGTTTTTCAGAACTGCCATAACATTACATCATAGACTGGGTGGTTTAAACAACAGAAATTTATTTTCTCATAGTTCTAGAGGATAAAAGTCCAAGATTACAGTGTCAGCAGGTTTGGGTTTTTCCTAAGGCCTCTCTCCTTGGTTTGAAAATGGCTGAATTCTCACTGCATCCTCACATGGTTGTTCCTCAGATGGTGTAGGTGTCTATGTCCTAATCTCCCCTTGTAAGAATGAGTCATACTGGATTAGGGTCCACCCATATGATCTTATTTTACCTCAGTTACCTCTTTACATATAGTCTAAAATATGGTTGCATTTTGAGGTACTAGAGGTTAAGGTTTCAAACTATGATTTGAGGGGTAGTGGGGATATAACAAACATCATTAAAAGAATCTTAAAGTTTTGTTCATCAGTCTGGTAAGAACCTGAGTAGAGTTACTTAAAGAGCACGTTTGGGGCTATCATTTTCTTCAGCATCTTCAGCATTTTGGAATAAAAATGAACTAATAATGATGAGATTTGATGCACTGAAATTCATTTTTCTTTACTAATAAGAGAATAAAGTTAAAAGTAATTAGCACATTTAGTGTTTTGGGAATAAAGGAAAAAAAATTAAGTCAGCAATATTTCCACATTGTGACTTTGTCAAAGCAGCACTAAACTTTCTCCAGGGGTTGCTTCAGACTGAGTTAAGAGTTAAGATTCACTTTACAATCAAAGATTCACCCTTACAATTAAGGAAAAAAAAAATTGCTGGTTTTTGGCAGGAATAGTTTGAACCAGACACTGTGTGGTAAGCACTCTATTGTTATTGTTTTCATGAATCCTCATACAAGCTGCTAGGTGATGCTAATATTTTCCCTAATTTTCAGTTAAGGTTTAAACTGACTATATTATAATGGCAGACAGAATCTGGACTTGAATCCAAGTGTCACTTATTTGAAAGCCCATGATTTTTTTTTTCTTTTTAAAGATATTTTATTTATTTATTTGAGAGAGAGAGAGAGAGCACAAGCTTGTGCATGAAGTGGGGGAAGGGGCAGAGGTAGAGGGTGAGGGACAAGCAGACTCCCCATTGAGTGTGGAGCCAGACCCAGGGCTGATCCCAGGACCCCAAAATCATGACCTGAGCTGAAGTCAGACACTTAACCGACTGAGCCACCCATGTGTCCTGAAAGTCCATGCTTTTAATCTTAACAGAATAATACCTTACCAAATATCTTTAGGTGTCAGTGAATAAAATGATTATGAAAACTGAATATGACCCCATGTCTGGATCACCAAAATGAATAAGACAAATCTCTAAAAACCTAAGCCTGATTTTGTGATTTCAATGAGTAAGGAAATATTTGAAGATCACATTTGAATCTTTAAATATGATTTGCACTCTTTAACAGAAAATATTAAAATTACCAGTCATACAAATGCCACTATTGCTTTTATGGAACTTAAATGGCAACACTGAATGAAATGGTTTGCTGCATTAAATACATGTATAAAGCTAAGCTACCTGGGGCATAAGTCATGAGAAAATATGACCCTACAAAATCGCTCTATCAACATTCCAGCATTCTTCATCAAAATGTTACGTTGTTCATGATGGTTACTAAAGAAAAGATACATTTTGTTTATGGCTTATGCTTCAATGCCAACAATTTTTTCCAGGATTATTATATATAATTTGTATTATTTCTGGTTTTCCAAATGAAGAGTGCTGAATAAACATAGAATTACATGTTCCCATAAAGTACTTAGCATATATTAAATGTGTAATAAATGTCTTTGGAACAAATGAAATAAAATTAAAGCAAAAGATAAAATTAATAATTAAACATCATCTATTAAGTTATTCACACCTAAATTAAAAAGAGTAACAGCTCATGTTAATAAAGGGTATTTCATGTCAGTAAAATAAAGCCCTCTAGTATTTTCTGTGAAGAAATAAATATGATTTCCATGGATTTCTAAAACTGATGTAAAGTCCTGTGGTAAAGAGTAGAGTGTAAGTAAAAAAAAAAAAAAAAAATCTATTACTTATGAAATGATAGAACCTTTAATATTTCATTTCAAATGAGACTAAGCAGACTCTGTTCTTGGTAGGCACTAAAAGAATATTTGACAAATTGAATTAAATAAGGCAAGAATAAAAATGATAATTTAACATTATAGTCTATAGGGAGGTGGTAATTTCAGATTGCAATATTGTCTTGTGCAAAAGTATTATACTACTTGAAAACTGACTGTGATTCAGTCTCAGTTGAAGATAAGAAAATATTAAGTTTAGGCAAAGCTCATCTTTTGTTAGGATGGTTCAAATCCGGACACTAAATTCATTTCCAGGTTTACTACCAAACTAACCACTTTCGCAGGGACCTCAATAATAAAGAAAAAAGGAGAACTTACTGTGTACTCACCAAGTAAGGTAAACAGTTGTATAGATTCAATTCATGCACTATGTCTGAGAAATGTTTTACAAAAGGAAAATAAGAATGGCACAGGTGGACATAATTGTAAGTCATATTAAGCTACTTTTACTTTAAGAAACCATCTGTCGGGGCACCTGGGTGGCTCAGTGGTTAAGCCTCTGCCTTCGGCTCAGGTCATGATCTCGGGGTCCTGGGATCGAGTCCTGCATGGGGCTCCCTGCTCAGCGGGGAGCCTGCTTCCCCCTCTCTCTCTGCCTACTTGTGATCTCTGTCTGTCAAATAAATAAATAAAATCTTTAAAAAAAAAAAAGAAAGAAAGAAACCATCTGTCACTGGATGATTTTAAAGTAAGATAAATGTTTGATGTCTTAATATTATTCTCATAAAATATTAATAACCTTACGCATAAGCAAAAGTCATTGATTTACCCTTTGGTTACTGGTCAGAGTTATAATGCAACAAAACTGTCAATATAGACCATCTACTCCACAAAGTCCCTTTTATCATTCTAACTGGCAGATATTTCATTTTACTCTGAGTGCCCATAAACATTCTGTTTAGACTTGTACCACTTTGTTTCATATTAACTTGTTATTTCTACTGATAAAATTTACCCTACCTTGTTAATTCTATGAGAGTAAGAATCTTGATTTTCAGAGAGCATGACTCCTTTCTTCGGTGAATATTCACTGATTGCTTACTAAGTCCTAGCACTCTATAGCCAGTGTCAGCATGCCCCAAAAGGCATTTGCGGTAACAGTCAACACAGTGTCCTGAGGGCCTACAGGAGTCTGGAGTAGAGATATACTCCCGTGCAAGGTACAGTGTTTGCTCTAATACAACAGAGGAGCTATTTTAATAAAAAGAAAATAATAGTATTATAATGAGGTCAGTTGCATATTGTGGAAACTGTGAAAGACATGCTTATATCTAGACTGAGATGACCGTGTGTGTGTGTGTGTGTGTGTGTGTATCATGTGGGTATTGAGGAAAAGTTAAACTGAAAAATAAATGTGAATACAAGTTAACCACATGAAAAACAGGTAAGGAAACAGAACATTCAAATGTATCTAGCAGAGTTGACAATTAGCAAATTGAATAGAATGGTTTAATTTGGATATACATTTCAGAAAATAAAGATTTATCCTCCCTTATATCTGAGTCTGTGTAGTTCATATGAAATTATATAATATGAAATTATATGGAAAGAAAGCCCTGCCTAATAGTATGTAGAAAACTTATGCATTGCTTCATACTTCCAATAGCTTAAATAACCCATTTGGCATTAATACCTCTTCAGAATAACAGACTGTGCTATATAATGTGCTAATATAGATATCAATCTGAAATTTTGTTACTTTCCAATTTGCTCCCTTGCACTGTGAGTAAATTTAAAAATGGCAGTGCAGATAAATCACAGGGTGAGGAAAATGTTATAGAATTAACAAAATAAGTTTTAAATAGGTGTCTAATGTTATGTGAGAGGTATTTAATCAATTATCAAATTCAACTTCTTTGTAAAAATACATGGTTCCTGCCATCCTGGTGAAAAATTACTTGAGAAATTATGCTTCTTTTTTTTTTTAATTAATTCTGAAACAAATGTTCATTTTCTCACTGAACTCTGTTTTCTACTTAACACTGGCAGAGTAGGAAGGTTATTGTAGATGTCTTTCAAATGTGGATTAAATTAATCTCATTTTTCCTTATTATCCATAAAACTAATAGGTACAACAGGCACTTTTACAGATCCAGCTGTTCCAGACTTAAGTACCCCTGTCCTCCCAAGCATGCAGGTTACTATCAGATGACCTGCCTTGTCAATTCTGACCCTATGCCTAGTCCATTCAAATCCCAGGGTTTTGTGAATATAGCAAAAACATAGAACTTTACACTCCACAAAGGTTTTGCCATTGCAGACTTTCATGGATTAATTATAGATTCTGTTCTCAGCAGTCACTTTACACATATAGGTTTCTAAGCAACATTATCCTGCAGGTTCAAAATGGAAAAGACAAAAGGAACTTACAAAAATATGCTTTACTATACAATACAGGCATTCTTGTATATCTGATGCATATTTATATTTACCAACATTCTTGTTTATTTCTTTTTTTTTTCAGGTTTGATTAGTCTTGGTACTCCACCAAACAGAAGTTACCAGCAGCCTCAAGTTGCAAAGGGTGGAAGACAGAAAAGTATTTGAATCTTTGGAAAATCAAATGCCTCTAACAATAGAAATTCATTCTGTCATCTTGAATATATCACTTCCTATTGGTTTTGGTTTTTTTTCATCTCCACCCCCAAAAGTAGTACTTTGGCTACTCACATAAGTATACTCTATAGCACAAGTACCTTCTGTCACATAATTCTAAGAATTCTGACAAGGTCGAGAACATATAACAGTCAAGTGTATAAAGCCCAATAAATGACACAAGGTATTGGAAGAACTATGGAGCCCGACATCCTTTTCACCCATGGAGGTCCTTCTCCTCAGGGACCTTCTACTTTCTTCATTCATAGTATTTGAGACTTTGAAGGGAGAAATTTCTGTTCTTTGAAATCTTTGTATACTATCATGGCCATTTTGCATGCTGGCTAGATTCCACTAATTTATTATAGAATGAAGCTTTAAAAAAAAATGAATCAGTTAAGGAGAATGAAGGCAAACACTCATAATGGTTTATGCTAATTGAGTGCTGACTAAATACTAGGTGCTGTCCTAACCAACATGTATTAACTCACTGAATTTCATTAACCCTCTGAGACCGATACTAACATTATCCTTATTTCTAAAAGAGAAAACTGAGGCATGAAGAGACAAATAATTATACAAAGACACAACTCGTGAGTGGTAAAAAGCAAGGAAGGGGCTAGGCTGGATCCAGCTAGATGTTCTGGCTCTAGAACCTCTGCTTTTAACCAGTATTCCACGCAGCCTCTTTTACTTTCTCATCAAAACTGCAGTCTCCAGTCTCCCTCCCCCTGCTAATCAGAATCCAACCAAGCAAGCAACTGAGGCCAAAGAATCCCCTTTATTCTGCAAATGAAGCTTTAAGACAAATCCTAACAACCTAATTATACAACTAACATAACTAATTCCTAAGAAGGCTAGTTATTTTTATTATCTACCAAGCAATTATAGATTATAAGGGATATAGATATTATATGCAATAGACCCTTCCTAGGGGAACTTGAAATTTTGAGGGGGAGGTGAATCCTATAGACAAAAATGAAACAAAGGAAAGGCATAGGGTAAAAACTAAGTAGGTGATAAGGATATGAAGGACACATGACAAGTCCTAAATGTTTTTCAAAGGAAGGAGACCACTATGGGCTGCAGTTCTAGGGGGGAAAAAAATCCAAATTCCTTAATTGCATGGAGGGATTTGAGTTGAATTATAAAGATCTCCTAAAATAGAGACCATTTGAAAGTCTATAAAATCTCTCCCATTCTAATTTAACAACATGAGTAAAGATGCAGGGTTTGAAGAAAGAATAAGGAAAAAAATATAACAAGATGAAACCAGAGAGGGAGAGAAACCACAGGAGATTTTTAATCATAGGGAAAAAAACTGAAGATTGCCGGAGGGGAGTGAGTAGTGGGATGGGGCAACTGGGTGAAGGACATTAAGGGATGTGATGTAATGAGCACTGGGTATTATATAAGACTGATGAATCACTGACCTCTACCTCTGAAACCAATAACACATTATATGTTAATAAAGAAAATAGTTGAAGTGATCAATTGCATGTTATGTGAATTCTGCCATAATAAAAACCAGTACATCACCAAAAATTTTTTTAAAAAGAATATGATATGTTCATGAGACAAAAATGGTATGAGCAAAACAGGAACAAAGGGCAAATTTTATATAGAAGAGAAATTTCTGGTGAGATGGATTATGTAGGTTAAGATGATACCTGGAGGGGCACCTGGGTGACTCAGTGAGTTAAAGGCTCTGTCTTCAGCTCAGGTCATGATCTCAGGGTCCTGGGATCCAGCATCTGGCTCTCTGCTCAGCAGGGAGCCTGCTTCCTCCTCTCTCTCTGCCTGCCTCTCTGCCTACTTGTGATCTCTGTCTGTCAAATAAATAAAATCTTAAAAAAAAAAAAAAAAGATACCTGGAGGGGAGGTAATGGATTACACTTTGTGATGCAGAAAACAGGGAGTTAATATTTTAAGGAGGACCACAATGAAAGCACTGTTGTCTATGATATGCAGAAATTCCTAGAAAATCAAGACAGAAAAAGAGAAAGCAAGTAGAAGACCATCAATATTCAGTAATGAAAGAACAAAAAGATGTCCATAATAGTGACAGTGGATAAGAAAAAATATTTGGTGAATAAATAGCTCAGAGGTACAGGAATAGAGGGAGTTAATAATTGTGAGGTTTGATTCTAATTGGTTATAAAAAAGGTAATAATTTTACTAACAAGAGAAATAGGAGAGGTTCTGATTTTTAGGTAGGAAAATGACGTTGGCATGTTAAATTATGAGTTGACATCAAGAATATTAAAGGGAATTTTCAGTAAATGTCTAGAGATTTCACACTTTCCGCTAGTGAGGAGATAAATCAGGAAATCTGGACTTAGGGTAATACTAAATAATGAATGTCTCAATGAATGAATGATGAATGAATCATCACAACCATCACAATCATTGAACTCCCTAAAAGGGAAAATATGCCCATCAGTGGGGAGAAAGTTTTTTCAGGAGTTGCTCTTCTACAGTCAGAAACGGAAAACATAGGGAACAGCATTTGATCTTTGAAGAAAGTGATAGGGACACCATTACATGGCTTATCTCTTGGTCCAGATTTGGGGAAAAAAGAAAATGAGTGTGGTTAGTAGTTAGAGAACTAATAAAAGAGTGAAATGGAAAGTGTACAATAATTATAATGCAGGTAAAGACAGAAGAGCAGGCTCACAGATATGTTAGAATAGGCCGGATGCAGTGTAATCAGATTGTACTGAGAGAGAAGAAACACTAAATCCCAGAAGCCATCAGACCCAGGCTATCGTCAAGCTACAACAGAAAGTGAAAACAGAGAACAAGAGTCAAGAATGTTATCAAAAATTATGGGAAGATTGTTAAGTGTGCTAAGGCATAAGTAAAAATGCTGTGGTTGTCAAGAAACACTGTCTAAGTGGAAAGCAAAGGAAGAAAGACAATGGGGTGTAAATTACTTACGGAAATGGAAAGGAACCGTGGTACGTGGTTGGAGGAGAGTATTGGTTAACACTTAGCTTTATCAACGTGTCAGTAAAACATAGAACTACACATTGAAAATTCTACTGGGTAGAAATCCTAAAAAGTTAATGAGGTTTGCAACAGCAACATTCATTTGAATATGACATGATGTTTGATTGAGTCTGCTATTCTGCAAGAGTGATAATCTAAGCCATACACTATGTTGTTGGAGGTGTTGCAAATAAGGCTAAGTACAAAAAATTGTGCTATTTATGTATTTTACTTATGTCATTTTTAAAGTTACATAATTAAAATTCAATTAAGAAAAAAATCTGTTCATGAATTTCTTCTCTAAGAAACAGATTCACGTAATGGTTTGTTTTAGCATAACTTCTTATAACATTCTCTCTCAAAACATTTTTAACCAGATATGCTATACTAAAAAGCTGAGAATAGCAAGTTGAATATGCACCTAATAGTTGATTTCTGGCAAACTTTGCTTATTTTTGTATTACAAGCCAAAAAAAACAAAAAACAAACAAACAAAAAAACCAACCCCACAAAAACAGAGTACATTTTAATGGGTACATGGAATAGAAATGTCTTTCCTTTCAAACAATTACTTCACTCCTACAAGTTATAACCATCTTCGAAGAGGAACCCTGGATTCACTTGTCCCCTTGCCTATTTCTGCAGGTACTCTACTGCTTTCCTAAGAATTTTGAATTCATCATCACCCCTTCAAAGACTTATTCATAAATCACAGTACATTGATTTCATTTGCTGAATTCATGCCATAAATATCTCAAAAGGAAAAAAAAGTTTTAATATGTATACTTTCTTTTATTGATTCCTATAAAAAAGTCTCTTCTAACACTATGTCACAGATTTTTTTCCCCTTAGTTACCATTTACAACTTTCTCATTCAAGTCAGAAGTACAAAAAAAATAGTTTTCAGTCACATTGCTTACACAGAGATGTGGGGCAATTAAAGCGGCTTAATAGCAACCAGTCACAAGGGACTTGTAAGAAAAATTCAGCATTATTTGAGCTAAATCTAAAAAACTTTATACTCTTGAAGTTGACAGAATCAATTCAATATCATTAAATCTACTAATCCATAGTTTTATTATATCTTTTCCCCACTAGATAATCTTTTTCTGTTTCATTTTATTTCTTTACCACCAAAGACAGATTGATTTCTAGTTCATGTATAAAGCCAGATATTATTGTCATAGTCTATAATTGGTTGTCAGAAACGCTATGTAACAAATAAAACAAAAAAGAGTTTTAAAAAGCCAAGCCAAATTTCACCGTATCAATTAGGAGCTTCTAGAGATAGGCTAATGATCGCTTACATACTGTGTTGATTATAGAAGTCGCAAATTCTCCCCTTGGTTTATGTGTGCAGCCCCTTAGTAGTTCAACCCATCAGTGGGAGTCTATTCCTCCATTCCCTGAATCTGGATTTGGCCATGTGATTTTCCTTAACCAGTAATACATTAGTACATATGGCTTATAAAATGTTTGCCTATTCTCAATTCTGAGAACCATGTGACCATCCCAAACTAGTCTGTTGAATGAAAGACTCATGTGCAGTAACCCAGAATACAGCATACCAACTGCCAGATACATGATGGAGGCCATCCTAGATCATCCAGCTGCCATCTGATCCGAAGCTGGCCAGAGATCTGAAGAACTGACACGGACCAGAAGAACCACCAGCTAACCCATAGAAGAATGGGATAAATAAGCGGTTATAGTTTTAAGACACTGAATTCTGGGATAGTTTGTTATGCAATCAAAACTAGTTGATATGCACCAATCTCTCAACTCCTAGACTAAGGGTTAAAAAAGAAATACATGTAATTACATTTAAACTGATGTATCATACAGAAATAATTCTTATCAGGGATTATTAGCCTCTCTACTAATAATCTATATCTACTCCTATATCTAATAATCTAATAGTCTCTCTATTCCCACCCTCACACACCTGCTAAGACTTAACTTGGTAGTGATCCAATACTGGGATGTTGATTCATATGTGAATGACTATCCATTTCTGAAGTCCACCTAGTATCTTTGTGGGTGCTCCATGCTATGGTAGATGCATTAGCTTGACAGTGTCTTCTCATTCCTTTCCTCCATTCCTAATCAGACTCATAAACTAAAACAACTTTAGAGGCCACCATAGGTTTCAAAGTTCAAGTTTAATAATAAGCAAAGGCCCCAATTCTCTGCCACATTGACATGATCCAGCAGTTTCTGATTCTGCAAACAGAATCCTTGTCCGACCATCTAATGTGATCTACTAGGGCAGTGCCCTGAGCCCGAGTACCTTCACAGGAAACTTTTCAGCCTCCTGTCTTAAGACTAATTCTCAACATAAAAAAGTTAGTACTTGACCACATTGCCTTCTACTCTCTATTACTGTCAGCTGTTCTGACACATTCATGAGGAAATGGGAAGCTCTGAATCTATGAGTAATCCTAATACTGATCACTGAACATTCCTGAGTTCTCCATGTCAGTTTTGCCTCCAAGACCTGAATTACACCTCATATTGACTCTACAGAACTTCAGTAGAATGTTCTACAGATGACTCAAAATTCTTTATATTTTCTTTCTCTAACGTACTGTTCCTCATGAATTTTTCTGCTCCTCATATTAAATGACTTCTACCTGTGGTTTCAATATCTCTTGTTCAGGTATGTTAGTGCCCTGGAAGGATCTGGTCTTGATTGGTATTATAGGTTAAGAGACTTTAAGACAATCATGCCTATGAAAGGGATCAGAATGTACCACCCGAAAATAAGCTACTATGACATAAGGATTATTGTAAGCTGTAATAGCAGATGCAGAAAATCCTCTCTACTAGTAGAGATAGTAGAGATAGTCCCTATCTACTTAACAATAGGACATACATTTTCTTTGTGAAGTTGTCCCCTCTCTGATCAGGAGAGAAGAGCAATCATTATCACTGGAGTTGGAGATAGCACTAAAATGTGTCTACATAAGCAACATCTTACTGAACAACGATTATCTTCCATTAGTTTTCCCATGTACCTCTCTCCACACAATTTACTTCCTCTAGAAACCCAAACTCTTGTTTGTTTGTTTCTTTTTATTTTTGTTTAGCTAGTTCTCTGCAGTTGATCAGCCTCTGTTAAAATGGTCTATCACTTCTTTTCTATGAAGGCCTCCATATACAGAAAAAAATTAATATTAAACTTTTTGTGAGCTTTTTCTGATTAGCTCTTCTATCAGTTTAATTCATATTTCATTAACCCAAACCCAAAAGGTTATAGGAAAAATTATTTCCTTTCCAACTTGACACAGGCCATCTTCCTGGAAAGACTCCAATATTTTAAGAAACTATGAATTCATAGAAGACATACTGAACACACAGACTACAACTTAATGAGGAGGAAATCCCATGTTCTCTTTCCCTCTGCACTAATCATTTCTCACTCCAGATTCTGCTTTCCGTAATTTGATGATGATGTTATCCTGTGCCTTCCATTGCAGTATAAACATTATCCCTTGACTTACTACTTGCTGACTCCCTATGCACAATGCTCATCTTTTATTCTTACCTTTTTTTCAATCTTAGTAATTTCAATGCATAATAAAGCACGCTCCTTTTCCTCTTTCCAATATTTGCAATTATCTAAATAGGTAATTTGAAAATTGTGTTAGCTAAGAAATATGTCTGAAAGTATTTCTTTATTTTATAAAATCTGAAAAAAATGAGTAGCTAAGATTCTCACATATTGAGAATGTCTTTATGACATGTACCAAGCAAATTAAAATAATACACTTTAAAGGTGACATTTTTACCTTTAAAATTACACACAGAAAAAATTAACATAATCAAATGAATTTGAGGGCACTCATAAAAGGATATGGAACTAGCCCATTTAAAGGAAAAGAAAAAGATATTTCCAGTACAATATCATTTTTAAAAAAGGCATACTGCCACCACTAGTCTTGGGGAAAAAAAAATGTAAAAGCATTATGAAGGAAAAGGGTTCAAGATGGTAGTATAAGAAAACTCTGAACTTACTTTCCCCAGGAACACAACAAATTCACAACTATATATGAAATCATTTTTCTCTGAATAGGACCTGAGAACTAGATGAACAGCACCTACACACACACACACACACACACACACACACACACACACACACGCAAAATGCATTGAGAAGAGTAAGAGAGGCAGAGACACCACCTCCCTAGGACCCTAAAGCAGCAGTAGTGACCTCACAATCACAATGGTGATTCCCAAAATACAGAACACTCCCCCAAGGCATGAAGAAATTATGTCCTTCATCAGGATCTCTGACTCTGGGGACTATCATCAGAAAGGTGCTTCCCACCCCAAATGTCTGGTTTTAAAAATCAATAGGGATTAAGATCAGGAGAATCAAAGAATTATAGGGAATGGAGATTCAATTCTTAAAGTGGCTGCAAAAAAACCTACTCACCCTAAGATCCTGGGCAAAAGTAACAGACGAAAATTTCCTAGCCCATAAGTGAGAAAGACCCACTTACAAATTTGAAAGTAGCAGCTGGAAAGACGGGAACCTGAAGTCTTTATCCAGGGACAGAAGCCCTGACAGATACCTCTCTTAAATTTCCTCCTAATTTGCTGGCGACAGAACCAATAAGCACCATTTCTGGTGCTCTCCCTCTAGCCTGCTTGTACTATAGGGCATGTTCTGCCCACCCCATGGTATAACCAGCCTGGGCAAGCTCCCATACCAATTAAACCCATGCGGACACCAAGCCACAACTGGGAGGGATGAGAGTCTTGAATTCTGCCCTCTTTCCACAGCTAAGGAGACAAGATGCGAGGACAGGGTGAAGAGCCTGAGCCCTGCCTTCCCTGCACAGCAGCTAAGTTACAAGAGGACCAGACACGTGGCCCAGCCATGCCCTTTCTGCCCAGCAGTCAAAACAGTAATGGACTCATTTAGGTGTCCTCAGCCCTGGCCACCAGCAGACAGACTGAGCAGTAACCAGACCAGGCAGTGCCTCAGGTCCTGCCCTCCTTGTAGTAACTACCCACAAGAGGGCTGGGCCAGAGTTCTGAGCCCCGCTCACCCCACAGAGAGACAGAGCAGCAACTGAGAAGGGTTAGCACCCTCAGCCTGGGCTCCTCACCCCCTCTTATACTGCAGCTGTAGCTCTATGGTATCTCCTTGGCATCTTTAAAGACTTAATCACATTTCCATTGATTAATTTGGTTGTAAGTGGTAAAATATGTAACGAGATGAAATGCATTATACCAGATTTATTAAAATGGAATACCAAGACATAAATGAATTTTATGTCTTATTGAAGTTATTTGCATGCCAGTAACTCATTTTGGGGGTGGGCGGGGACTGCTTTACTTTGTTCTTTTGTTTTTGTTTTTTGGTCTGGCAAATCAAACTACAAATTCTCCCACAAAACTTCAAGAGAAGATTACAGTGGTTAAACAAATTAGCAACTTCTTGGAGGGATAAGGTGGCATAAGGAGAGTATTTAGAAAAGTTTATGTAAATTATCAATGTAAACTAATCTTAATTAATTTTTAAATTCTAGTCAGACCTTAATACACTACCACATCTATAATTATTATAATTATTTCTGATTGTTTAGCAATTCTAACACATATTCTAAAAATAATTTAGGGGATAATTATCCTAAATAATCCACAAATCTGTCACAAATACAGTAATATAAAGTTTTAAATTAAATAAAATTATGCTTGTTTTTTATCTTCTTTGCATACTCTTTCTCATAAAATCTTGGCAAAAAAAAATTGAGTGTGTTTCTCACTTTGTAGGTGAGGAAATTGACAGTATCACACAGGAAATAAATAGCAAAGTGGGATTTCAGTCCAAACTTGACTGATTTCCAACCTCCAGCTATCATATGTCACTTCTTCCATGTGAGTTAACACATACACCCACTGAAGTGTTACTCATTTTAATTGCTTTGATTTTAGTGGAGAGGATTAGAATGGTTTGGTTGTATATATACTTTAATTCATATGCTTTCAGTTTAATTTATCACTGTGGAAACAGGATCTGTAATAAGGAAACAACCCCTTAAGTCACCTCTGCCTTCAGACGTGACCTTTAAACTTCACTGAACATAACATAGGCAGAGTGATCATTATAAAACAAAAGGCCTAGTGTATGTGTATCTTTTAACAGTGGTGATTTCCCTTTATCTATTAAATACAACCAAAACTACTTATCTTGGATATTAGTACACCAATGTTCATTGCAGCACTTTTACAACAGTCACAATAATCAAAAAGTAGAAAGAAACCAATTGTCCATAAACAGAAGAATGGATAAACAAAATGTGGTATACACATACAATAGAATCTTACTAAGGGGGAATGAACTTTCTTTTGGCAGCGGGGGGAGGAGGGAATGAATTCTGATATGTGCTACAGCATGCATGAACTTTGGAAAATATTATGCTAAGTGAAATAAGCCACACACAAAAGGTCAAATATTGCATGGTTCCACTAACATGCAATATCTTAAATAGGCAAATTTATAGAAAAAGAAAGCACATCAAAGGTTATGAGGGGTTGTGGGGAGGGTAGATGGAGAATAATTGCTTAAATAGAGTTTCATTTGAAGTGATAAAAATATTTTGAAGTAGTTGTGATGGTTGCATAATATCATGAACATAATTAATGTCACTGCGTTGTATAATTAAAATGTTAAGATGGCTAATTTTATTTATTATATGTGTATTGTATTTTATGCATTGTATATATTTCCTGATTTAAAAAATTAATAATGTAATATACCAAAAACTATTAAGATGTACACTTTTAATGGGTGAATTATATGGCATATAAACTACATCTCAGGGGTGCCTGGGTGGCTCAGTGGGTTAAAGCCTCTGCCTTCGGCTCAGGTTCATGATCTCAGGGTCCTTGGATCGAGCCCTGCATCGAGCCTCATATCAAGCCCTGCATTGGGCTCTCTGATCAGCAGGGAGCCTGCTTCCCTTCCTCTCTCTCTCTGCCCGCCCCTCTGCCTACTTGTGATCTCTGTCTGTCAAATAAATAAATAAAATCTTTAAAAACAACAACAACAAAAACCACTACATCTCAATAAAACTTTTTTTTTTTTAAACACTTTTTATCTTGGCAGATCAAATCCTTTATTATTGGAACCCTTCCTAGAATTCCAGCTTCATCTCACACTGATTCAGGCCACACAACCTGCATTCTAATCATATCAAATGATATATGACTCTTTGTCTACCCTGTGTTTTTTCATGTCTTTGTACAAAATTTTTCTGAGTCTTTAGTCTAGAAGAGTAGTTTGGAAATTTTTAATTTGAGAACTTTTACTCTCTTAAAAAGTCTCATTGAGGACTTGAGAGAAATTTTGTGTGAGTTGTGCCTATAGCTATTTACCATATTAGAAATTTAAACTAAAAATGTAGTTTTAACCATATAATAATCTCTCTCTTTTTTTTTTTAAAGATTTTATTTATTTATTTGACAGACAGAGATAACAAAGAGGCAGAGAAGCAGGCAGAGAGAGAGAGGAGGAAGCAGGCTCCCTGCTCAGCAGAGAGCCTGATGCAGGGCTCAATCCCAGGACCCTGGGATCATGACCTGAGCTGAAGGCAGAGGCTTTATTTTTATTTATTTATTTATTTTTAAAGCTTTTATTTATTTATTTGACAGAGAGAAATCACAAGTAGACGGAGAGGCAGGCAGAGAGAGAGAGGGAAACAGGCTCCCTGCTGAGCAGAGAGCCCGATTCGGGCCTCGATCCCAGGACCCTGAGATCATGACCTGAGCCCAAGGCAGCGGCTTAACCCACTGAGCCACCCAGGCGCCTGAAGGCAGAGGCTTTAAACCACTGAGCCACCCAGGTGCCCCAACCATATAATAATCTCTTAAAATAAAAATGAATTGATCGCATATTAATATAACCAGTATCTTCTAAGAAATTATCTGTGTTTGTTTTTTTTTTTTTTAATATTTCACTTATTTATTTGACAGTGAGAGATCACAAGTAGGTAGAGAGGCGGGCGGTGGGGGGGGGGGAAGCAGGCTCCCTGCTGAGCAGAGATGCAGGGCTCCATCTTTGGACCCTGGGATCATGACCTGAGCTGAAGGCAGAGGCTTAATCCACTGAGCCACCTGGGAAACCCCTATCTGTGTTGTTTTAAGTGAAAAGAGGAGACAGCAGGATTCACACATCTACTTCTTCATCCTATCTGTAATGATATTTTAATTGAAGTATGTGAAGAAAATCCAGCCTCACACAGCTATGAAGTTGGAAGAAAGAGGAGTGTTTTAGTAGACTTTTCAGATAATTCTGGATATTCTTTCACACTATACCAACACATAAGAAGCAGCAGTTACTTAAAGGTTAGCTTCAGTGTAGAATCAGAAACACAATGGTGAACTTTTCATACTCTATTACATTAAAATTCATTGGTCTATCCTACACTTTGAATGGATCATTTACCCACGCATGATTTTATCATGCCATTTGCAAAGTATTGGTTCCCTAAGTTATGCATATCTGTTGACACATTTCATTTAGCAATAACGCCCCCCCCCCCATCACTTCAGTAATATCACCACCCATCTCATCAGAAAAGCCTTTAAGCATTGGGAAGTTATCAAGCTTACTGTGCTTGATACAAGTCTTCCAGAATTCTAATTTTTACTTGAAAGCTTGATTTCTATTATTTGCAGCAGATATTGTAAGTCATTTTCCTTGTAGTGACAGACTCATTGTATTCATTTTTAGAAAATGTCTGCCTCATACCTAGTTCTGAATAACCATAGTCTGTTCTTTATTCTTTCAGGTAAAACATGGTGTTCCATAAAAGAAGCATGAACCCAAATAATAGCACAAATACTTGGTTTCCTTCAGGCAACCATTGCACTTCAGAATGCAGCAAAAGTGCCTTATGTGTATTTCATCACACGGAATATTAAAGAGACGTGTACTGAAGGATCAAGATTCAATAAAATATAAATGTTTTACTCTCTTCAAGGACGTTCTTTAAGTGAAACTGGTTTTTGTTTTTATTTATTTACTTTTTTTCCCCAGCTGTTAAGCGTCAGTGAAAAATACAATTACTACTAGGATGGTCTGGTGCCATTGTCTTGATTACTACTCAGTTGCCAGCAATTTAGTCACCACTGCTTTTACATCATTAATGAGAATGTCAATACCATGGAAAAGGTAATTATCTAGTATTATCATAAAAATAACTCTTAGACTCTGTGACCACGTAACGGGGAACTCCAGGAAACCAAAGTTGAAGACCACAGGTCTAGAATTATCCTTCTTCCTCCTCTCCTCCCCTATCTAGCCCAATCAATTAATAGATTTCTATTGAGCTTTACGTTTCCTCAACTCAGGTCAGTGGCATCTTGCACCCTGCCCCAAAGAGATTATTTTTGTTCTCTAGTCCTCTAGTATCTTGTAGATTCTACTGATTTTCAAATGTTTGTTTACTTGTAGTTGCTTCTGAAACTATAGCTTCTAAAGGCCTATGGACGCATATTCAACTTTCTATCAAAAAATTTGGAGCACAGAAAATGAATTAATAAATTAATATATTGTGGGTATAGTGTAAGCAACTCCAAATCTAAATTGTGTCAGCCTAGAAAAACTGGAGGACCAAAGTGTTATAATCTAAACTTCATAGATTTAAACTGAATCAATAAAAGTCAAATATATCTGAAGTCTATGATCAGTACAGTTACAGTTGCATTGTTTCTCTCTCTGTCTCTCGCACACACACACACACACACACACACACAAACATACACACACAAGCACATGCACACACACAGACACACACACAAGCACATGCACACACATACACAGACACACACACACACACACACACAAGCACATGCACACACACACACACACACACAGACACACACACAAGCCAAAATGGCATGTTGGCATGTTCTGGAATTTACAAATTGGTATGAAAAATATCAATAAGTATGGTAACTTTACTTAGAGAACAAAGAAATGAAAATGTATATTTGTACAAGTATATGATTGAACTAATTTGGAAAATCTGAATAGGCAAATACTGGCCTAGCAGAATGGCAGGCATAGCATGGATTGCCAATATGAAATAAAAAGTTTGAAAATATTAATATGTATATTTATATGAGGAAACATACACTAGATGCTGGAACGTACTGGTTATCAGGTATATTAATGTAAGTTGATATTTTCGATAAATTAGACAGTCGTAGCTGAAAAATAATGAAATTATTATTGTAAAAAATATGGGACAATACAACTTTTACACACAGTTGATGAACTATAAACTGATATGGTCTTTTTGGACAGAAATTTGTGAAACTATAAAAAATAAAATAAACACCAACTGACTTTGCTATTATATTTCTAGGATTCTGTCCTAAAGAAATACTCACATAATATGAATAAAGATATCTAGATGCACAAATGTTCATTGTGACATTGTAGGTAATGATGAAATACCAGAAACAAATGTTTATCAGAAGAAAATAATCAAATAGTTTATCTTTAGTACACAATAGGCATAGGCTTTCTAAAGAATGAGATAGAATTTTATATACTGAAAAAAATGGTTTTCAAGATATTTGATAGTTTAAAAAAAGCAGCTGAATAATGCATATAGGATCATTCAGTTTTGTAGTTACAAATTACATACACACACATGAAAAAAATTCTGAAGGCATGACAGCTATGAGCTGTGGATGAGTATATGGAATTGGTATTGCAATGATGAGTGAGAAATTTCATTTTTAAATCCATATTACTTGAATACTTTACAATTAATTTAATAAACTAATTTGCGATTTAAAAAGTAATGAAAAGGACTGACCTCAAGTATCGTGAAATTGGAAATGTGGGGGATATATGGAAATCACATAGAAAGAAAAGAGATAGGTTGTATGAGGAATATATTGAAAGTTCAAGATTAGAAACTAATAATCAAAATATACATACAGGACATGCTAAGAGTAAATTGATTTTTTGACTTTGGCGGATCAGATAATATAGGTGCATTATTCTTGAACATAAACGCAAAAAAATGTAATTGCTACATGCAATTACCACTCTAATTTCTCTGCTAATACAAGTGATACTCATTTCACCAAATTATTTTTAAAAATTATTGTACTTACTTTCCACGATTACTTGTCTGTCTTCCCAGTTATCTTTAATAAGCTGTATATTTCCAAAGTGTGCATCACTGTAAAAGATTCGGTTGGTACCTTTTCTTCTTTGATTGTAGTCAAAAGCCAAAGCTATGACATTCTTGAAATAATGTGGATTCTCATATGGCCTTATTGGTGAATTTAAATTGGTTTCATCAGAAAGATGTATACTTTTTAATATTGTTCTCCCTGAATACAGCAAATAGCCTTCATGCCTTAGGCAAGTAACTCCATCCTCTGCCAAATATCCATGGGCACAAGTGCAAGTTCTCCGAGAATTTCCTCTATAAAGACAGAGTTGCTGACATCCACCATTGTCTTTGGCACAAATATTGGTCCCTAAAGAGGAAAAAAATATACATATGTACACAAACATATATTTGTGTTTTTCTTTTGTTTTTCAAGTTATTTTTTCTTACAGAAATATTTAAAAAATAATGTTGGTCTGTCTTTTTATTTTTTTTTAAAGATTTTATTTATTTATTTGACAGAGAGAGGAGATCACAAGTAGGCAGAGAGATGGGTGGAAGCAGGCACCCTGCTGAACAGAAGCCTGATGTGGGGTTTGGACCCAGGACCCTGAGATCATGACCTGAGCTGAAGGCAGAGGCTTAATTCACTGAGCCACCCAGGTGCCCCTGTCTTTTTATTCTTAATACTGGTGAATGAAAAATAATCAAGTACTCTAAAGTACTGATTTTTTTTTATACCAGTTTAAAATCGTGGATTTCTTATTTCAAAGATCACATTCTTCTGCTCCAAACACCATCCAAATAAAAGCATTAAAATTTTCCCTCAATCAGCCAGTTAAGTGTATAAGTCTTTTTTGAAACTTGATGCTGAATTGCAATAGGTTCTATGTATTATAATCTTTAGCACAAGTAGCAATTCTTTCAAAACATGAACTGAATTCACCAACAAAGTGTGCACTGCTTTAAAATCTTGCCTCTGAAATACGAAAGCTATCAAAGAAATTTACAACTGCAATGCACCTAACCTTCTAAGTATACTAAGCATAAGTTTTTGCTTCAGTTTGGAGGGAAGATGTAATATATTAAGATTTCTCCATCAGGCTAATTTTCCTCCATGAATCCATCATCAGTTCTAAAATTATCACACCTATCTTTGATGTCAAGAAAATTAATTATAATTATTTCGATGGACATTAAAATTGATATTTAATGGCATAAAATAGGCACTTAATTTGACTGAGGTAAATTTTTAAAAAATCCAAACCATCATCATAACAGTTTCAAAATACACATTTTAAAGAAGTGATGACTTCAGAAATATTTCACACCCACAGTAAACTTCTGAAGCTATAATCACTTTATATATCAAAATATAACCCCAAACACATATTTTTGTCTGCTTTTTATTCTATAGTATCCTAATTATGCAATGCATTTTTTGTTCAGTAGATAGATATAGAAATAGATATAGATACTTTATATTACTTAGCCCAAACCTATAATGAAGACATTCCAGGTATATAACACTTCCATATACATACACTGCCCTAGGCAAACATATCTATGTATGAACTATTATATATTCATCTCATTAGGGTACTGTATGATTTTTGTAGGAAATTAGATGTAAAAAATAGAGTTTTGAGGTTTTTTTGATTCAGATAAGAATCCCTAACTTAAGTTTGATAAATGTCGAAAAAATAGGAGGGGGATGACATAAGATGTATTCATTATATAAGAATGCTGACCTTTCTCTCTTACTCGATTAAAGATTTTAACCTCCTTCAGGTTGACTCCAAGGCCTGTTCTCATGGTTATGGTTTCTGTGGCATCATTCTTGTGGCCTCTTCTGATGGACCCATTGGCATGTGCTCTGACAAGAAGTTGAACATACATGATCAACAATCTTTAAGTAATTCACATCAAGTCAATTGTTTAAACTGAAGATAACAGATGGCCAAGCAGAAGGGGGAAAAAAAAAAAAAAAAAACAAGTTTAGTCTGTGACATTGAAATACTTGAGCCAGGAAAAGCGAGAGTGCCTGACTTTCTGTGGAAATAACATGGCTTTGTGAGATCCGTTTTATGACCTTGCTAAGGAATGGCTAATCCTACAAGGGTAAAGCAACTGGCACTGAA
The DNA here is from genome assembly GCF_022355385.1 of Mustela nigripes. Classification (NCBI taxonomy): domain Eukaryota; kingdom Metazoa; phylum Chordata; class Mammalia; order Carnivora; family Mustelidae; genus Mustela; species Mustela nigripes. The sequence continues at coordinate 89,153,457 of NC_081559.1, read as the reverse complement.
ATAACATTTTGAGACTCAAATACTTATGAAAAAATAAATTACCTGTCAGACCAGTAGATGTAAGCCCCAAAGACTGCAACTGAAAACATATCCACATTGCTCCCTGACAGCACCATCTCACGATTCCCTCCAGTCTCAAGGTCGATTCTTTCTATTTTGTCTGTACGAGCATCACACCAGTACAATTTGTTTTCCTAAAGATCGATTGAAAAGTAATATTAGAAGCAGTTGGGGATTAAATGATTTATTAAAAAGCAAGGGAATAGTAAGAATGGATTAATGCAAGTTGGCAGTTAATGCGCTTTAAATACTTAAGAAATCCAACACACCTCATAGTCAATGGAGATACCATTTGGCCATGCTATTCCCATGCTTACAAGGATAACCTTCTCTGAACCATCTAAGCGAGCCTTTCCAATGCAAGGCATCTGTCCCCATTCAGTCCAGAACAAGAATCTGAAATGAAATTGTTGATTTATAGTAATATGCAAATAGACACAAAACACAATTATTAATAATAAAGCAGTAACATCAATACAAAAGTAATACATTTTAGAAATCAATACACTCATGTGTTTCTGTTTATAAAAATAATTTTTATTGTAAATAATATTTAATTATTCATAGAAATCACAAGGATGGATTAAAATCCCTCCAGAATACTTTGCAAATTCAACTCCTTGTCTGAAATGATCTTCTCCAACCTGTTTGACTAATTTGCTCTTGTTCCTATTTCAAACATCATTTCCCTCAAAAATTCTTCTGTGTTCTGATTACTGTACCATACATTCTGCATGGACTAGAGTGGCAAATTTACTCTGTTACATTTCTTCTATTTCTGTACAGCGTTATTTTTTATTAATGTCTTTTGTCTCCACTGGACAATAAGTTCAAGGAAGTCAGTGATTTTTTTCTCCTTTTCATGTGCTAGGACACTTACAGCACTAGAAAATTAGAAAATTTTAAAATAAAAATTAGTTATAGATAAATATTTGATTTATTAATGCATACATAAAAGCACTATAATTTTAATTCTATCTAATTACATTGCTAAATCTAACTATTCTAATTTGAAGTTTGTAAGTTATCCTGTGAAGCAATCATAAAGTGCGTATTCATACAAAAGTAGACATTCCTATTTTAGTAATCTCATAAAGCAAAATGGAATATGGAAGAAAATGAAATACAAAAAGAAAATCCAGAGCATGCTGAAATAAAACACAACCAAAAAACTAAATGTAGAAAAATAGAAGGCATGTTATCTGTGCTTTTTTCACTCATTCACTCAACATATATAATATTTATATTACAAACATATTATAATGCAAAATATATGCTTTCAGGATCCACTCTTCTGAAGCTGTGCCCACTGAAGTTTTTAGCCAACCATCAGAAAATGACAATTAGACTTTAGAAAAATATGGCAATCATTGATTCATTCAGGCAAAATTGGATAATATTCTGTGCATATTAGAATACATATATGTGTGATCATACATGAGAAAATGAGATTGGATAAAGAAAAATCAAAGATGTACATTCATATTTAGTATCCACTTAATGAACTTACTATTCATCCATAAAAAAGATAAACTATATAAAAATATATGTATTCCCTTTATGCATATTTTTTTGATTTATTTTAAAAGTTGATTTTTTTTCCTGAAAATGCTATATAAAATAAATGTGTTGGACTTTTACAACCAGATGAAAAAGAGGTGTAGCTAGAATTCCAAGTATATTAGTCCTGAAGAAGCTTTCATTCATATTCACAAGCTCTATAAATCATAAAGGGAAATCTGTAGCAAGAAATCCAACTAATATTTTATTGGTTAGATCTATGCTGAAACAGGCATGAAAAAAAATCTACACTTGCATTAAAGTTAATAATTTTTTTAAACTTTAATGGGGATTCTCATTATATTAAAAAAAATAAATTAGATTACTGAGAGGCCAAATTTGTTGCCCCATTTAATGTTTTAAAAGAAAATTTTCAGCACTAATAATGCTCCTAAAATGACTAGTCAGTCACGGTGTTAAAATGGCGGAGGATGTGACACTGGGAAGAAGGTACTGTGGGAACCAGCACAGACAGTCAGATTCATGTCATGTACTTTAACATATTTCAGAGTTCAAGTATGAAAGGAAATATGTACAATATACATTTTATTTAATAATATCTGCTTCCAAATGCACTAAGTGAATAATAAAAAATATTACTTCGAGTGAGCAGGGCAAATTAGCCATTTAATAATATTTAAGCTCTAATGCTCACAGGTATGGAAACTGTGGCTCTGGAAGTTAATGATCTACAATCTCATAGATGACAAGGAAGGGTTCAAGCCAGGAATTTCACTCAGGCTTTATGAACCTAGGCCTATGGTGTATTCTCTATGTTGTCTCGATAAGTATAAATATAATACAATGATATAATAATCTTATATCAAATGCTATTTTTCCCTAGGTATAAGGAATAGAACAAAGATCCTCATACTTAAAAACACAAAACAAGCCATGATAAAAGGTCTTAGTATTGAGAAACAAGTCTCTCTTGTTCTTTTTTCTCAAGTAGTTCCTATTTATTTTAAATCTGTAATACTTCCATGCAGGAGTCTTGATGAATGATTATAAACTTAAGAATTAAAACTATCCAAAATAAAATTGTCTTAAGTACAGATTTTACTCAAATTTCCCATAGCAATTTGATAAATCATCATTATATATGAAGCCAGATCTGACTACGGGAATCACTTTTATGGCTAAATAATTTATCAACTTAATAAAACTAAAGGATTCTATACCTACTAAAATTAAGCAACACTTTATGAGTGTTAGGAAAGGAGTAATTTATTTGCTCCTTAAACTGAAATTTAAAAATAAGGAATCGAATAGAATTAGCACCTTGAGAACCTTCAGGGATTATAACTAAATGTAGAAAAAGAACACTAAGCTTATAAAACTGCAGGGAGAAAATTATAACTAATTTAAGATAGTAATTTACATAGATGTACTTGAGATAACTTTAATGAACATAGATTTTGGTATCTAAATGTGATTTTTCACAAAGGAAAGAAATTAAAATCTCTGTCACTGGTTTTGAAACCCCATGGAAATTAAGATCCAGTGACAGCATTACAGACTGATTTTGTTCCCATTTGAGTTCAAAATTTGCCACAGTGAATTGTTTGTTGAGGTATATGATATAGTGAAGGAAATTGCTTTTAGAGAATTAGCTTGGTTAATCTAGCACTAAAAATACTTCTCAAGGTTATTCCAGACCTAGAAATGTTCAGAATTGTCTAAATCAAATGCTGTGTTGTATAATTGAAGTTTCTCTGGATAATAATTTGTCCTAGTAATATGGGAATTTACTATTCCCATATTCCCATATTATTCCCTAGTAATATGGGAATTTACAGAGGCTTGCAGTTATATAATTTACAATCACAAAATCAAAAATGGGACATTCCAAAATTGGTTTGAAAGGATTATAAGAATAATGTCAGAAATCATCATAACACAAATATCCACATTGTCTTAATAAGACACTGAAGTTTTTGGCAGGAAAATGTGCAATGAATACACATTATGTTCCAATATTAATGCCCAATTAATTATTGATATTTGAATAGCAGGTAAAATATTCCACTTGGTAGCACCGAAAATCCTAAAGTCCCCAAAAGTTTATTGAATGCATCTTATGACCATTGTACCAATAATCAGAATTACCTTACATACAGGTACACTTAGAAAGGAAAACAAATCTTTTTTTCCTCTCAAAATTAGTTAAAGCTCAAAAATATAGAAAATATTACAAATGCCCTTGTATAATTACAAATAAATTTTTTTTTCGAAAAAAAAAGCTAACATAAAGCTTTGGCTTTGGTAGGGAAGGGTAAAAAGTGTGAGATAGAAAGAAAAGAATGAATAAGGCCAAATTATGATAAAAAGAACAGGATTAAATGTGATGCTTTTAGACATAAGAAAATAGTGAAAAGCAACTAATTCGAATCAATCCTTTTTTTGAATTTAAGATTCTCTTTTTAACTGCTAAACGATTTCCTTTGAAACAGATCTGGGTTTCAATTTTTACAATACCCTCCCACTTCTTTCTATTCCTATGCCCTTATGAGATAGCATGATTATATACTTTATCAGATATGCTAAGGAAAGATGAGATAAAACCAAAAATTTCCATGCTGGCACACAAATGAAGATCATGTAATTCTTTTATAGGTAGATGCCTTGATTGAGAATCAAGAATGTTCCTGTTGGGACATCTGGGTGGCGCAGTGGGTTAAGCCTCTCTGCCTTCGCCTCAGCTCATGATCTCAGGCTCCTAGGACCAAGCCCATATCGGGCTCTCTGCTCCGCAAGGTGTCTGCTTCCCCCTCTCTCTGCCTGCCTCTCTGACCACTAGTGATCTCTTTCTGTATCAAATAAATAAATAAAATCTTAAATATATATATATATATTATTGTTCCCTCTGCCATACTGGGAAGTCAACATTATGTTACTTTATCAGCAAAAAGTACCTAAAAACAAAAAGAAACAAAACAAAAACCCTACAAATTAACAATAGCAGCTAGCCTTTATGAGAGCATGAGTTTTATCTGACAAAAACCTGCTTGCAATTTTCCATGCCTTAGCAGTTTCATTAAAATAACTTAAAACTCATACTAATCAAATGCTTTGTAGGCCAACATGTCAATGTCTCCATCTTTAGGGTACGTGCAAATAATATAAAGCTCTGAATACATTTCGTGAGTACATGAATTGACATCCTTCATCCCCTGTGAGGAAACGGTGTAAAGTAGAACCTTCTCTATTCCTGGGAGGGCTTCTTCACATTTCCTTGTTCTTCATTTAATGTGCAATTTTGTTTTGAGAAAGCATTCCATGCCAATCCCAAATCACTTTTCAAGTGTCCTGAATGTGTTACTATTGCTTAGAGGTTACTCTAATATAAAAAGAACTCAGGCACAGATAGCAGAACACGCGCTAAAAGGAAGAGTCTAGAGAGAGTATAACCTTGAACACTACTCTTTTTTTTTTTTTTTTTTTTTTTTTGGTCTGTAGTTTGGTGGATGATTCTCAAATGTATTCTTTTAATGCAGTCATGCACTCACATAACAAATATCAAGTAGGTACTTATTATGTGCTGGCGGCTGATGATACCACATTTAGTGCCTTAGCAACCCTCATGAAACCCACTGATTAACGGTAGAGGCAAAAGGGTAAATAAAGAATTATCTTAAAAAAATGCCAGTAGAAACACTTGAAACTTTAAGTATTTAATTTAATTTGATTTAAATATTTAAGCTTTAAGTCTCAAAGTCATACAAGTACAGGCTTCAACTCTGAAAATGTACAGTGGTGAGAGAAGTTGTCATTTCCATAAACAATTCAGAAATGAACTTTTCTTTTGAACCAAAATAAAAATCTAGGCCATTTGGGTTGTTCTCTTTTTCTGTTAAAAGTTAAAATAATATTTATCATTTATTCTACAGGTTTTGCTCTGGTTTCTGTTATTCTTACATTTTACATCAGATTCCTTCTTGATTCCTTACTTCACAATATTGAGTGAAACAATTATTATGTGTATGCCCAGCCAATACTGGAGAAGTATCAATAATACTTCACAAAGAAAAATATATTTGGCATCTGTAATGCGATAGCATATTATGTTTATAGCTTGTATTATATTTAGTTCCTTAATTAATTAATTTATACCTACCTCATTGTACATATTCTCATTTTAATAAATATGCACATATACATATATGATATTACTTTGCTATTTACATGTTTCACAAGTTTTTCCTGAGTAAAAGGTCATATTTTATTCATTTTTGGTATCCCAAATATATTATATTTAATGTGTCCCTAAAATATATATATTTTCCTATGAAATATTTAATACCTAGATTCTTAGAGCCTAGACTTACAGTATTCATAAGCTGATTTAGATTTCTTAAAATATTATACAGAAATCTACAATTTGTTTTATGACCTCTAACTTGTCTCAAATACATGAGTCTATCCAACCTACCCTGGATAGTCCACATCGAAAGATACTGAGACAATTTCCATAGGTGCATAGAGAAACAAATCTTTCAAATTTCTCTTTTACCCTTTAACCACAGTTTTATTGGTCAGCCTTTAAAAAATCAGTGTAAGTTCATACGTTTATGTGTGGCTGTTTCTGGTTTCTATTCAACATGACTTTGGTGTTCTGAACCAGAAGCTCCCTCCTGTAGTGGGAATTGGCATGAACTCACTGGCCTCTCTTTCTCCTCCATCAGCCACTGAGTTAAAGAGATAGCCCAAAGCATCTTTATTACTTCCAGTCCTCCTTTCCTGCTTTTAGCAGGGAGGATAAGATCTAAGATTCATGTTTAGAGGTTAAGGAGTGAAGGTGAAGCATAAAGTAAAAGGTCAGGTGAGCAAAACCTAACTAGCTTTAAAACAGGGTGTTAGCAGAATTTTTGAGGAAATTTCTAGTGAAAAATAGTGTGATGCTTTTCTTCCATTTGTTATAATTTCTTTATATGCTTTTCTTAGAGACCTATAGAGGTAGCTGCCTATAATTTGGGGGATGTTCTGAGTTATTTGATCATCGTGGCATCTTAATATTACATACTAACAGCCTGATTCCACCATTATTTCCACTGCAAACCAAATTTAAATCGACTTGTTTTTTATATATGTCATCTTGCCTTGAGATGAACGCATACTTTAGGATATAGTGTTAAGCTATGCTGTACTCTTGCTATCTCAAAATGAGCTAAACTATCATTCAAGATCTTTTGTATATCGTTAAGCATATTCTAACAGCATATATACATATATATATATATATATAAAATCAAAGACCACTTGACAATATGTAGTTGTCAAACACTAAAATCCTATATTAAGTTGAATCCTATGAAAAGAAACACTTTTCAGCAAATTATTTATGATCATAAATATCTAAAGCTAGATTAACAAAACAATGCATAGTCCAGTTTAAAAAAAATTAGTATTTGTGCTTCACTTAGAGATAATACACTATGGAAAATTAACCAACTTTTTTGGTATTATACAAAGTGACATACTGTGATTCCTACTGTAGGAAGTGAGTTTTTAGCATAAAAAATTATTACATTTCAGTTTTTCTAAAAGGAAGTATTGCCTTACAAAAAGTCAACAGAAGCGAGAAACTAATTTTTCAAGCTGAAGTAAATTCATACATGCTTTGTATTTTGTATTTGGTTATATTTTAAAAGATTTCAAGTCCCCATTGTTCAGAACAGGCTTCGAGACCACCTTTCAAGACCCATTTATATCTTGGATTCAGCTAATTTACTCCATCATTGTTCACCTTTTTCTTTGGCAACATTACCTGACATGTTTTAACTTCAAACATCGAGAATATGAAAATGCTGTACTTTATTCATATGATATGAATTTTGACACCTAGTCTATGTAATATTTCCTGGAAGCCAATGTTCTAATAAACATTTCCTAAAAATCAGCATAGCATTTAAAAAGGTGTATCAATTCTTAACTATAAAAACTGAGAAACATCTATCCATGTGACTTAATTAATTTTTAAGAAATATTCTTAAAAAGAAGTGAGGTATGGAGTAAATATTACTTGAATTATTGCTATATATTTCAAAGATTACTTGTTTTATGGATTAAAATGTAAATTTTGTTTGGGGGGCTTAAAATTAGGAATTCAAAAATATTTAATGAGCTACTCCATCTGAGTCTATGCTGACCTCACAGTTGCGATGGAAAGAAATGGGAAATCTAAGAGAACATCTGGATATAAGAGATGACAGAAGTTAGTGACAGATGAAAAACTACAGAAAACCTAAAGTAAGTTTCAATCTTGTCAGGACAAAAAGACATACAATAGCTAGGCAAAGAAGTCAGTAGATTAAAGGTAGGTGGATATATTAAATTTCTATGACAGTGGGGTGCCTGGGTGGCTTAGTGGGTTAAAGCGTCTGCCTTTGGCTCAGGTCATGATCCCAGGGTCCTGGTATCAAGCCCCACATTGGGCTCTCTGCTCAGCAGGGAGCCTGCTTACCCCCCATCTCTACCTGTGTCTGCCTACTTGTGATCTCTCTGTCAAATAAATAAATAAAATCTTAAAAAAAAAAAAAAGAGCTGGATGCTTAAATTTCTATGACAGTGGACAATCAAAGATTTTCTAAAGAAAAATGGAAATATAAGTGAAGGAATGAAAATAAGACTTTGGATGCAATGCTTTGAATGATGTAAAAAAACATGAACATATGTTTTGAAGGGTAAATATAACAAGAAAGGGAATGGCATATAAAGACATACACGAGAAGAGAGATGTGTTGAGGAGGTACATGGAGGGGGTGAGAGAGAGCAAGAGAACTCGGAGTTAGAGAAGGTAATAGAGAAAATAAATTCTTGAGTGGGTAACATTGAAAAAATATGTCAAAGAGAAGGCAAATGGTGTGAAATCTAGAAAAAATATGAATTTGGCTATGGATAAATTTTAACAATTCTGGAAGGAACAGAAGTTGAGAACTTCTCTAAGAAGTTGAGAAGTAAACATGCAGGGAGAAATAAGATACTGTTTTTTTTTTCTTTTTTGTTTGTTTGTTTCAAATGAGAGAGATCTGATCTTATTTGAAAGAGAAAGGCTTCATCAAAAGGAATGAATTAAGGATGACAGCAGAGTCATTGCATGAGATACCTGAGAAAATTAAAGTAGAGAAGATTTAAATAAGAAAGAAAACTTTCTCTGAGGTTATACTCACTTATTTTAAAACATTCACAGCATACATTCACACATCCTGCTTTCTCATACCACGTCATCACCATCACAACTGACCACTGAATTTATTTAATTGCTTTACTACTCACTGAAAACTTGGCCATCTTCTCCCTCCACTGTGGACATTCTTAGGGACTTCACATGACTCATGTTGATGATCTTGTGAATATCTCAGCTCACGTTCACCTCATCTGTTCCAGGGACCTATATCCCTCCTTTACCCCTACCTTACATAAGCAAGGCCACACACTCATCTTAATTACCACATGGGACTGCTCTATTTCCAATTTTACCAATTCTGAAATCATTTCTTAATTTATAGAGTTGTCTTAGTCATTTGTGTCCTTACTCCTTACTCTCTGACTTTAATATACTGTTTTAGGTTTCCATGATTCCGTGACTAACTTCTAGACCTCAGCTCCTGACCGGCAACTCATGGTTATTCCATTACAATCCATCTTTGAATCTGTCACGACCAGTTCCCTTTCTCTCTCTCTCTCTCTCTCTCTCTCTCGTGTGTGTGTGTGTGTGTGTGTGTGTGTGTGTGTGTGTTATTTTTGTTTTGTTTTGTTTTGTTTTTTTGTTTTTTGTTTTTTGTTTTTTGCTACTGCTAAGGTGCTATTTCTACTCTAGGTCATAGAAACATACTAATTAGATCCTAGAAATCTATCCCAGTTGGATTCATGTTACTTTAAGTTCTTTTATTCATATTCTAGTCACCACAATAGTTTTAACAAAACTTATTTATCCATTTAAAGCTGCTACCCTTACTCTTATGGCTATCACCTACAAGCCTGAGTTTCTTCAATTTCACTAATTTTAATTGCTAAAATATATTTTATTGTTCCATCCTATCTCTTCACTCCATCTCCAAAATTAGAGCGAGGAAGAGAAATTTCCCTAATTCAAAGCTTTCACTTAAATTTACCTCATTTAATCCTTTCAATAATCAAAAAAGGGCATAGGCATTTAAGATCAAGATATTTCAGAAGACCTCAAAGGTAGAAGACATCCAACTTGGGGTTCCAAACTCTGCTGGTGCTCCACCTAGACACCCTCAGACTTATTTCCTCTTTCTATATTCACCAGCCCCAGCTTCTGTGTCCTTTGTCTCTAACAGTTCCCACAGGCACTTTTCTTGAGAGAACAGGAACTAGCAACTCTTCTTTCACAAGCAATTCTGAGAGCTTGAAATCTTGGGGATATAGGTCGCCCAAGGGTTGTCCTCATTCAATGAATGTTTGGGTGGGAGTTTGAAAGCCAAATTCCCTTGCTCTCAAGTGAGGTTTATACTCCAGAGCTCCCCAAGTAATCAGTGGAGACCTGGACCTTGCTCACAGCTGACCTTTTGTTTGGCCTCTTCCCTTTTCCTATCCTGATTCTCTCCCATTTCCTGAACTGAATTCTCATTCCAGGATCTTCTAGGATACCTGATGTAAGACACAAATTTTGTCCATTTTGCTTTCTGGTCCTCTATTCTCCCTGCCCCACTCTATTGCTTCTTTGTTGTCCGTGTTCTTCCTACACTGCCTGAATTTGCCTTTCCACCAGTTTCTTCCCCTCTGTCTATGAACATGTGGAGAACCCCCGACTCCTACACAGAGGAAAACTTTCTCCATACCCTACTATCTTCTCAACATTTCTATTGTTCCCTCTTTCCCTTCATTGCTCAAATTTCTGTCACTGTAGATGAAATATGCTAGTTCTACATTCTAATTATGCTTCATTTATTCATTCTTTATATTTGGCTTCTGTCCTTACCACTTTCCTGAAATTAATAAAAATTAACAATATCATACTGATCACCAACTTCATGTTCCGTCCTTTGCTTTAATCTCTCCTCAGCTCTTTACTGCTGGCACCCTCTTCTCCCTGGAACTGTCTCACCCTTGACTTCTATGATAAAGTAATCTTCTGAGGGCTTGAAATGTCCACTTTTCTTTCTCTTTGGCCTTATTGTTGATTTTCTTTTTCCTCTCTCTTAATTATTTCATCCCCTAACTATAAACATTCTTCATTTTTGTCCTTAGACTTCTTTTTTTCTGTACTCTTTTTTGGTGATCTCATTCACTACCATAGTTTATTGCAGAGTCTGAACCATTGGCATAAACCAAAGTGACTTTATATTTATCCAACTCTTGATTCCATATACTCTACTGAATATCTTTTTTCCAGAAGAATCCAGGACGTCCAATCCAGACAATTTCAGTTAAAAGAAAAAAAATAATGTTAAAATTATTGTTTTCAGTCATAAAAGACTGGATCTTTCTGAATCCAAACTTATTATTTCATAAGTATTTTAAAATGTTTCCCTCTCTGCAGCTTTGATCAAACTCCTGCTGGCCTAAGGACTTAGAGTGAGAAAGTGACCTTTTCTTTTCTTTTCTTCTCTTCTCCTTTCTTTTTTTTTTTTTCTTTTCTTTCCCCTTCCCTTCCCTTTCCTTCCTTTTTTTTTCCTTTTCTTTTCACTTACTGAACTTTTCTATTTATTTTAGTCTCCCCTTTACATATTTGCCTGTAGCTGTCTCCATTACTTGGCTTGAGGGTAAAGAAAGAACCCCCTCCCCCATAAGAATCTGACTAGGATAGTAACTATTTCTAAGAATTTCCTAATTTAAACAATGCTACAATTTCAATAAACTCTCATTACACTTCTAACCATTGCTTATGTGGAGGCTTTGGGGCCAGAAAGAAGGTTTAGAAGAGAGTCTAGGATCATTTTAATATCCACTTAGGAAAGTAGAGAAGGTGTTTGTGGTAATTTCTTTAATATGTGGAGAATGCTATTGTCTATTTTATGGCTCCAAGTTATCCCAGCTACCTATAGGCTCTTCTCTATGTGGCTATACTCTTGCCAATGGCCTTTGCTTTGCCACTACCAATGCTTTGATTATTTTATTTCTTCTTCATATGATATATTTCCTCCCCATCTCAGAGACCTCTCTCCTTCAAGTCTTCTCTATAAAACCTTGACTAAGCATCACCATTGTTGCTACTACCCTCACTGTGATCACCTACTCTGATTATACACAATCTCTTTTTTCTTAAAACTAAGTGTAACTTTACAAAGATCTTACAGAAATTAGGTTAACATGAGATTTAGGCTTGAGTCATACTGATCTAAGCTTTTTAAACCTGAAAATGAATCTCACGTTACAATCTGAGACTATTATTTTAACTGAAACTGTTAAAACAGAAAACTCATTGTGAACAGAAGCAGCATCTGATTTTTATACTATCATACTTTACAGTGCCTACCAGTGTCTTTCACACTATAAGTAGTCCTATTTTGTCAAGATATACTGAACTGAAACCTGAAGAAGAGATGGAGATGCCTGACATGACCTTGCACCCAGCGTGCTGCACTCTAAATTTTTTTTTAATAAACTGGTAGAAATCAGAGTATATGTGGGTCCTTTTGCCTGATGTTCTCAATCATCTTAGAGAGAAGTAGGTATGTTTTTCTACTAATGGCTGTGGAGTTATAAAAATATACTTAAAGAGAAGAAGACGTGGAACAACAACTTGAGTTCCTACACTATGTTTCAACAATAAATAAATAAATAAGAAAACTACAGATTGACAAGCAGCAGCAGCAAGAGGCCTGCTAAATTGAACTACATGAATCTATAATAGGCCAGGCACAAGACACCCTCGATCATACAAATGAAGTGTTGGGCTTATTATAAATACAGGGGGGAGAAATTCTTTATTAGAAACAAACTCATTTCCTATGTATCTCTGGGATTTTATAACATTCAAATTATATTTGTTCCTACCATTAGAATAATTACCCACAATAGAGCAATCGATCAAATTTTCTCTACTGAGGCTATAATGATTTATTGCTTGATTATAAATTATAATTTAGAAAGATATTTTTAAAGTACAATCACATTGCCAAAAGTATATTTTTATTTTTAAGTTTATGAGTGTGATATGCACATATTCAATTGAGTCACGTGTTACAGTCTTGGAATTAAACAGAAGCACATCCTTCCTTCACAGTCTTAAGATGTAATGGTATATACTTGGTTGTAGGTAAGGGCCTCTACAGGGGAACAGGAAATCAAACTCAAGTCAAAATTATTTTACAAGCTTCTCCTAATTTTTTTCCAGCATTTTCTCATTATGGATTATCTCTTTTTTCACTTATACTTCTGATTTTTAAATTTTCATTACAGTTTTATCCTGAAACTGTTAAAATTGTTTCCTTGTATTTTGATATTTTTGGTTATTAATTTTTGTAATGTTTTCCAATATATATGTATATGTGTGATACGTTACACACACATGCATATGCATACATTGTAGCATGACTTTTGAGTTTAGAAAAACTACTCTCCCACATATCAATTTGAAAGGAGAGTAATATTTAAAATAGCTGAATCAGTTTCCTTATCTGTTAAATAGAGGAAATAATACTACTTTGGGTTTGTTGTGAGCCTTTAAATATGCTGAAAGGGTAACAGAATTCCTGCTATATTAGATATAGGGTATATGAGAGAGACATCAAAGATCATACCAAGTGTTTTGACCTAAGCAACTGAAGTAATAGGACAGGCATCAACTAATGGAGGACTCATAATTATAGAGAAAGAGTCAGTTCTGTTTTGAACTTGTTAAGGTTAAGATTTCTGGTGGATCTTCTTTGGTTATCTATTGCTTCTAGCAAACCCCTCCAAATTTAAAGGCTTAAAACAACAGTAACTTACTTACTTCTGCATTTGCAATTTGATAAGAGCTCAGTAGGAACCATTCATTCCTTCTTCACATCGACTGTGGTGCCACCAAGGTGGAGGTGACATAGAAGCTAGGGACTGGAATCATTTAGATCCACTCACTCAACATATCTAGCAATTGGTACTGGCTCTTAGCTCAGACCTTAGCTAGGGTTGTTAGCTGGAACACCTACACTGGCCCCTTCATGGTGTACCTTGGCTTCCTCATAGCAGAGTGGGTGGTTTCTAAGAATGTCCCAAGATAACCATGTAAAAGTTTTCTTTTTTCTTATGATACAGCCTTAGATTTTACACAGTATCACTTCCATAATAGTCAGAGATCCACCCAAATTCAAGCATATGGAAAAGATGCTCACCTCTGTTTGGAAGTGTCAGTATCACATTTTAAGGAGAGCATGTGAAATGGCAGATACTATTGTAATCATTTTGGAAAATAAAGTCTGCCACAGATCTGTTTGAAGAAGTAGTCCATAACATAAAAAAATAGAGTTTAGAGTGAGGTGGGTCTTGCTTTCAACATTTTACAGTCTTTAACATTTAGGTGGGATGAGACTACCAAAGAGAGAATGACACCAAGGACTGAGCCCTGGGGAACGTCAAAATTAAGGTGTCGAAGAGAAAATGAACTAAGAAAGGAGAGCGTGTTGGAATGACTACTAAAATGGAAAAATCAAGAGAATTGGTTTCCTTCTTCCTAATAATGTCTCTTTGAAATTCATTGAAATTCACTTCCTCAAGATCTGTCCTAGTAATAGAAACTGAGTTTGCTGAGAAACTGAGTTTGTTGTACAAATTGTTAGGTATGGGACCTCATGCAAGCCCATGTGATGAGACATAACTTGTTAAGTATGTCAAAATAATATTTTCCGTCTGTCTATTGACTGATTTAAGGACGGGCATGTAATCTATTTCTGATTAAGGGATAACAAAGGAATTGACATAAGGATGTTTTTCTTCCCAAATATGATCCAGCAAGGAAAAGCTGTTTTTATCCTCTTCCTTTTCTTTTTAAGTGTAAACAAACTCCTTGATGATATATCAAGCATGTTGCAACAGTGAGACCAAGACATGAAGTCTAAGACAGAATATAATGTAGTAAAGATAAGAGTTGGAAAAAAAAATAGAAAAACTCCAAAAATTTACACTCAAAATTTTTGCATCCAAGAGCATTCTTAATCAATGCAAGTTTTTAAATTTTTACAACATAATCTTAGCCAGAAATGTGACAAATTGCAGGTGTTATTTCGCTTTCCTATATTAATCTTTTTTGTTCCCTTTTTCACTGTACTAATAAAATGACTTAATTTTATAACATTTGTCAAGAAACTGAAGCAAATGAAGATATTGGCAAAACAACATACAACCTATAACAAATAAGAAAGTTTGTAGACTTTCACAAGAGCCAATTTGATGTTTTACATAGATTGACTTCATTCTAAATCAGCATCATGTTATCTAACACACCATGGTTCACTTGCCCATCCCTCCAAAAAGAAGAGGAGTTCTATTAACGTAAAAACATCCGCCATTTAAAAACCAACAAAAAACTCTGAAGTCAAATCATACTAGCAATGAAAGAAACACAGTGGTGGCAAGTTATATAAAGTTTTATAATAGGACGACTCTGATATCACTGCTTAAAAGAAAAACAGTTACCAGTCTGCATATTATTTTTTACCAGCCACTGTACTAAACACTGGGGATAGAGAAATAAACCAAATGTGCATGACTATTCTCCTCATAGCACAGTGAAGAATGGAGACATCATCCAGTCCAGAGAAAAAAAACAGAGCTACTAAGCAAATAAATATAAGTAAATAAGTAAATATTAGTGCATGGGATTTAGGAAAAAATGAAAGTAATCAAAGTACTAGGTACTTCACAGAATAGAACAATCTAATCTGTTTACAAAGCCAGGGAAGGATAAACAAAATTTAGCAAAGTAAAAATGGGAAGGAAAACACTGCCGATAAAGGAAAGAGGTTGTTCAAAGGGTAGGTATAGAAAAGAACAGGAAGTATCTGAAAATATTTTTAAAACTACGTAGTCCAACAGAGACTGAATGAGATATTACAAAGAGGCAGTAGCAGGAATATGAGCCTGAGTCTTTACATAAGGTCTGATTCAGAAGGATCACAACAGAAATGTCTGGCGGCTCAGTTGGTTGAGCATCTGACTCTACACTGCTGCTCAGTTTCTGATCTCAAGGCCATGAGATTGTGCCCTGCATCCATCCCTAACCCTTGCACCAGAACCTCACATGGCTCTCCTCACTCAGCACAGAGTCTGCTTGTCCCTCTCCCTTTGTTCCTGGCCCACCTGCTCATGCTCTCTCTAAAATAAATAAATAAATAAATAGATAGATAGATAGATAACAAGTAAATAAATAAGATATTAAAAATAAAAGTAAAGAAGGATCACAACAGAAATTTGGGCTTTACACCAAAGTTAATGAGGATCCCTCAAAAGGATTTAAGCAATATTTATATTGAAGGAAAAAATTTGACTGTAACCTTTAATGATGTTAGGAGATGAACTGGGAAATTATTGCAGTGTTGTATGTGTAAGGTAAGAACAGATTTAATTAAAGTGGGAGTTGCAAAGATGGAGAGTAGTAGATTGATAATATTTAGAAAAGAAATATTAATAGAAATGATGGCAGATTAAATTCATTTTAATTTTAGATATGCAAAGTTTGAGCATCTATGAAACATCTGAATGGAAAAATGGAGATGTCAAAAAGGCAGGTAGACATATTTATCTTGAACTCAAGGGAAAAAAATACAAAGCTTGGGATGAATATGTTGTCTTAGCAACTGTAGACTTATAAAAGAAAATTGAGGCTTTAGAAATATTGAAGAATGAGGTTGGATATTAATCACTCATCAAGTAAGTGAATACCCATTTTGTAAACAGTTGTAGGGTAGAACTTTAAATTGAGAATCCAGAAACATGTTGGTATACTTACTTGCATTTACACATACATTAAAGAACTGTGTTATAAATATGACCTCTTCAAATATATTCTAAAATATACATCACAGAGTGAAAATAAACTTTTCGTTTTTTGCTCAGGTAAAATACTGAGTTTCATTTCAAATACTATGAGTAAAAATAAATATTAATATGAACATCTGGATTTTTTAAATGAAACTTAAGAAAACTCACTTAAAACTCAAGATATATGTAAAGCTTAAAATTACCCTTTCTCTGGGTGCACAGCTATAGATCTTGGTTGATCCAGGCCTTGGGAAATAATTACATATCGGAAAGAGCCATTGAGTCTTGCAACTTCAATTAAGTTGAAACCATGATCTGTCCAATATATGTTACCTAGGAGAAACACAGGTGTGTTTACAATATGGTTGTAAGAAAGAAAAATATTTATTATTTATGGCTAAAATTAACTTTCTAAGCATTTGCATAACTATCAAGAAATCATATATTCCTATTTTTTTAATGTGTACATTTCCTAAGCAGAAAGTTGTAAATAAACTAATATGCAAATACTTCCCAATCTCATGCATCTGTAGTTTAAACTATATAATGATACATTTATATGCTAAAAATAAGTTGAAACTTCTCTCACCTAAAGAAGGGATCTATTTTAACTTTCTACTGACTCCAGGCAAAAGAGAACTTCTAACACGTTTGTTTACCTGCCTCACAGTTCCCAGGAGATTTGGGCAAAGTTAACACTACATAATCTTCTTCTGCATATAAACACTTGTCTAAAGACTCAAAAGCATTAGAAAGAATGAAGCCAAGAGCAAAAAGACTATTTATCCCCATGGCTAGAAGTACAAAAAAAAAAAAATTATTGTGAGTTGGAAACAGAATTTTTATGAAGGAGATTGAGATCCTAACAGAATAGGTAGGAAATGAGAATAGAAAAAGCCATGGATTATACCAGCAATCCAGTCAATAGCTATCCCCTCCACTCTTCCCAAGCCATTGGTAATGATATCTTCTTTCCAAGTCTGATCTCTTTTAGCTCGGCTAATTTTATTGAAGCCCATGTCTGTCCAGTAGATGGTATCATTTTCTATGGATAAGACAGAAAGAAAAAAAAAGCAAAAAACATACACATACACTATAAAAGATATCAATGTATATATAAAGATCACATTGTTTTAGTATTTTGGGGGTTATCATCCTGGGTATACTAGGGTATAGATATTCTTCAGGACAATTTACTAACACAAATAGCAAGAAAGATATTAAAGCAACATGAAAGAGCCTAATCAAATGTTTTCTTAAAAGTACTTTTGAAATATATGTGGAAATGACCTATCACATCCTTGATTGTTTTTTCTTCATTTTTCTACTCATTTAAATAAAAAAATACTTATCTCACATTATTTTGCAACCCTGATGTCAAACCATGCTATTTTGGACCACAGTTTTTCCCTTCACACCTATACCTGTGTCTGAGTTCTCTAAATATAAAAAGAATACTACTGGAGGTAATCAACAAAGTTTTAAAGTAGAGAGAGAACAGAAAGAAACATAAGGGCATTTCAACTATATCAAGAGTGTTTTAAGCATAAGGTCATTCAAAATGTATAAAGTCTTAAAAATGCCCTAGCATTCAATTATTCCTTCTGAGGTCCTAGTTTCCCAAATGTCAAGTACAAACCCCTTACATTATTTTTCAAACTCTGATTGTACAAATGGGCTTAAGAATACTTGAAAAATGGCTCTATGCTATCGCAGAGTCTTTAAATAACAGTGCTTTCTGAATATTTGAATGAAAAATGTGTCTAAAGATTCTAAATGAAATATATTATATATGCATGCATATGCATAAAGGGTAGCGATTATAGACCAATGATTTTAAATATAGCCACCAGAAAGACACTGGGGACAAATCATTAAATAATAAATTTGCCACCAACTAAGTAAGTTTTTGTGTTGTGACCTACGTGGCCATTTGAAGAACAAATCCTTTAAGACCAATATAATTTCCCTCTGGCACAGTGACAGACTATGGAAATAAAGAAAAAGCAATTAGTATAATAAAGCCATTTATCAGTAAGCTTTGAGAGTCCATTTCAAGAATAATATAGTCTAAATTTTTTTGCCTAATTGGAAAAAGATTCCAAATCCCTTGTTCTCAAGAATGGTAAGTCAAATATATAATTGTTTGAAGCAGAGAAGATACCTTTTTCAAATATTTATCTGGAAAGCAAGAACTTGTTTGGTTTTTCCAATTTTGTAAAAGTATTAGTTAACATTTGAAAGAGTGAATCAGTGAACAATAAACATTATTTTTGCATCAATACTAAGCATTACGTCAAATTTAAATTCTCTTCCGCAAATGTTAGACCTATATATCTAACTGCTTTTTTGTATCTCCACTTTTATGTAGAGAAGACAATCTTGGTATACAAAAGACAAATTCTGGATTTCTACATGAAAACTCTTCTCTTGTAGTCTTCTACATTGCAACTCCATAAGCCATGACAGTATGATGGATGATATCTCCATCCTCTGTTTCTTGGGCTAAAAACTTCATATTATCCTTGAATACTTTTTCTCAAACTTCACATCTAATCCATCACTCATATACTGTAGTGTTCAATCTACTACAAAGTATTTTTGGTTCTTTAAATTCTTTCAAATCATATCCATCATCTAACTACTTTTCACACTCTGTACTACTTACAGTGCAATCCAAACTACTATTAACTCTTGCCTGAAGCACAGTTGGCTCTTGAACAACCCAAATTTGAACTGTGTAGGCCCATCATCATGGTTTTTTTTTTCTTTTTTTTTTAAGATTTTATTTATTTATTTGACACAGAAAGAGATCACAAGTAGACGGAGAGGCAGGCAGAGAGAGGGGGAAGCAGGCTCCCTGCTGAGCAGAGAGCCCAATGTGGGGCTCAATCCCAAGACCATGAGATTATGACCTGAGCGGAAAGCAGAGGTTTAACACCCTGGGCCACCCAGGTGCCCCCATGGTTTTTTGTTTTGTTTTGTTTTCAACAAATATACTGAACAATATTTATATAGTCACAGACAGACATTTTATCCTGTAGGCAGACGATGTAAATTTACAGCATCAATAAACTCAATAAAGTACTTTAAATGCATTTCTCTAATTATTTTGTTAGTAACATTTTCTTTATCTAGCTTGCTTTATTCTAAGTATACAGTATATAATACGTACAACATACAAAATATGTGTTAAGCAACTGTTTATGTTATTGGTAAGGCTTCTAGTCAACAGTAGGTTCTTAGAGGTTAAGTTTTGGGGGAGTCAAAAGTTATATGCAGATTTTCAACTGCATAGGGGTCAGTTCCTTTAATCCCCACATTGTCCAAGGTCAACTATATTGAAAATAGCTTTTTAACTTTTTGCCCAGCTTCATTTCTGCCTCAGTACTCACCTTTCTTCCCCAGTTCTTTCTTTACTTAGGGGCCATTGTTACCCTTTTTAAAAGTAAATGAGATCATTTCTCTCCTCTCCACTCAAACTCTCTAATCATTTGTCATTTCATCCAAGGCACAATTAAAGTTTCTTCCCATTACCTTCATAATCTACCCATATCCTTCAACCTTCTCTCACTTGACATCCTTCCATTTTCGCCTTCACTCATTATCTCTGGTTAACAGACTTTCTCCTCCTAACAGAAACCAAATATTATCAAAGTTCTTTACATTACTCCTTCTGTTTAGGAGCTCTTTCCTCAGATATCAGCATACCTCTGTCTTAGCTCAAATATCCCTTCCTTCTTACTGAAACCTTCTCTGACTACCCGTGAAAAATTATTTCCTAGACATGCTCTACTCGCCTCATCAAACTATTTTTGTCCCTAGCATTTATTACTGTCAGACCCTGTGAGGGTCGAGGCTTTACTTTGTTCACTGCTTTATCCTTGGCACCTAGAAAAATAATATCTGACATGCAGTAAGCTCAAAGTAAACATTTGTTGAATAATGAATGAATGTGATATGCTATACAAAGACTGGCTGAAGGAGATATGGGGAAGACACAGAGTTTATCATGGGAAACTTTATAAACTCAATGAGAAGAAAGTATGCATTTGAAAAAAAAAATGACTAACAACTCACAATACTGGAGCATGAGCAGCATATACGTAGTACAGGCAAGTAATCTTGCAAAAGTTCAAAGAAAATATTCACAACAATCTTCACAAGTAATAGGAAGAAATGCCCTATTTTGTATGGGAATCTTACTTTTGAATTACCCTCTAATAACTCTGCCAGGCTGCAAACTTCTGTTTCATATAACCAAGAAACATTCTTCTTCACAAACTACAGTTCCCATATACTTTTATTATCATATTGAGCTGAAATCAGGGCTTTACATTTTTTTTTTTTTTTTTCTCTTAGAAACAGACCATGAGAAGGTTGTCTGGGTGGCTCAGTTGGTTAGTGTCCAACTTTTGATTTCGACTCAGGTCATGATCTCAGGATCCTGGGATTGAGTGCCACTTTGGGCTGTACTCTCAGCTTGGAGGCTGCTTAAAATTCTTTCTCCCTCTCCCTTTGCCCTCCCCCCACTCGTGCTCATTCTCTCTGAATAAATAAAAAAAAATAAAAAATCAGACTCTGAGATAATTCATAGGTAGGGGTTGCAACTGACCCAACTTTTACCAATGTAGTCACATGTGCTGTAGATAGTTCATGAATATTCATTTTGTGGGTAATAGATTAATTTGTAACACTGAAGTTATCTCTAAATGGTCAAGTCCACCACGTCAAAGCACTGAGGAACTGAAAAGTTTCCTTGTATTATTTCTATTGGATATTTTGGGAGATTAGTGAGCAAATCAATCTTGTGGTGACACAGTAAAGAGGACTTAAACAACAGAATTAAATCAGCCATTCATATCCAAATTTCTTTCTTACTAATTCTTTCACATACATATTCAGACCTACACATTTTATATTGAGTAAGTTCACGAATACATAAGAATATGTTTTCTTAAAAAATATATTTTCTAATATCTGGGAATATCTGCAAAATAAACAAATTATATCAAGACTGTCTTCATTAAGAATAAAATCAGACTGAATGATGATAAAATTTTACAACAAATGGTAAAGATACAAAATGGAAATACATATAAATATAGAAAGGGAAGAAAAGACTATCATAACTGTGTCCTGATACTCCAAAACATATTTTTTTAACTTTAATTATCCTTATTCAACACATTCTTATAGAATATTTAGTGTGTGTTAAACATTATTATAGGCTTAGGAGTTTGGTGGCAAACATGATAGACAGTCCTTGTAATCACAGAGTTCACTTCTGGAATTAAATTAAAAATAAACTGTGTTGAGACATATGGTAATTGGTAATGTATAAAATAATCATAGGATTGGAAAATAGAATTTGTAATTTAAGGTAATAACAATTATAATTAGCTCCCCACAGATATAATAAGACACATAGGATATTGGTAACTATTTTCAAGGATTATATAGAGAGATTGGAGGCCAGCTATTGTGCATTGCAACTACAGTCAGAATTAAATGAAAAACTGCATACGGTTATAATGATATTAGTCTGTAAAATAAGGGAGAAGCTTATTGATGCTGAGAAAAGTTAAACTTTTTGAGTTAAGCTCAAGTGCTGACCATCTAACAGAACTAGATTATGCACAGTCCTGTCTGAAAATAGGAAACAAGAAATAAAAATCTCTTTCACTCCTATTTTTATTATGTTTATACTAATATATTATAACATATATTAGTATGTAAAATTTTTATTTATTATAAAATAATCTATTATTATAAATAATTTATTATTATAGAATAACATTTTATATTTATATAAATTATATAATTTTATCATCTATTTTTATGATCAATGAACACTTATTATTTATTGTGAATACACTTATCTCCATGTTAGCTTGGGTTGTTGGGTCCTTTCTAGAAAATTCAGTCTTGTTTCCCCACCTAAACTGAGATACTATTTCAGAAAACACCATACCAAAATAAAAATTAAAAAAAAAAAGATAAAAGATGATGTATAAGTTTACCATGCTTCCCTTTCCTAATGAAAAAGTCACCAACACACCAGGAAGATAACAGACTAGATTGCAAGGGGTCTAGGGCTAGGATCTTAACATTGATTGTCCCACCATTTCCCATGAGACTTTCACAAAGTTACTTTGTCTCTCTTGACCTCAGTTTCCTCACATATAATATGAATATACAAATAGAAAGACAGAGATATACAGATATAAGTAAAAGAAGGTAAAACCTAGATAACTTTTATGATTCCTTTCAACTCTTGATATTCTAATATTAAGATTTAATTTTTGGTTGTACTTTAAAGGAATATAGTATCTCAAAGTTCTGCCCAATTTTAACTGCTACATAGATTCTCCTTTTTCTCTGTAATTTTTTCTTATTTTAACTAGCTTTGTTGTCTGGAGCTAAAAAGAATAAAGCATATGATTTTTCCCAGAACATGCTACTAATGGTTATGAAACCACATTTATTTTTTTAACTGCAGACCTTCACACTTATCCTACTAAACATTACCCTGTTACCTTTGATCAGTGATCTTGTCAATTGACATTTTTCAAAAAAATCATGTTATCCAGTGCTTTTTGTGATACCCACAATGTGATAAGTATATCTTGATTCAACTATATCTTTATTCAAGGCAATAAGAAATATGTTGAACAGAATCAAAAATATGCTTTTGGCATACCAATTTCTGCTGCAATTGCAACTCCACCATTCTTTCATTCTGGCTGATACAACCAGGAAGAACTCCTACCACAGATCAAGAGGCAAGAAATTCTCAAGATTCTCCCCTTTCCAGGAATTAGTCTGTGCTGATCTACTCTGGTTGAGAGTGCTTACCTTACGTGGTAAGGGGCAAATGACTGGCTTCAACTAAGGAATGGTTTTACAATGTATTATTATTAAAAAGTAGAGGGGAGCTTATTATTTTAGCTTCCTCCTCAATTACCAGGATTTTTTTTTTTTCCTGCACCAGTGTTGAATATGTCTGAGAGGTGAATATTACAGCGAAGCCAAGAAAAATACTGGAATTTTGGATGAGTCGTTTACAAATATTATAATATTTTTGTAAAAGATCTATATCTTCACACTTTGATCACACATCCCCAGGCTTTAGTCTTTTATTTTGTCTAGAATTCTAAAAGGTAAAGTAAATATAACAAATAAAATCTCAACTCGGTAAAAATGGTGACATCCAACCTTAATTCTGAGGACCCAGAACACTGAAAGACTATAAGAGCTCCTGGCTCCTATTATAATTGTTTCTATTGTCTTGCAAATAAGAGCCAGTGCTGTGAGGATCAGGAAAACAAAACAAAAAAAGCAAAAAAAAAAAAACAAAACAAAACAAAAAAAACCATGAGGATGGAAAGAGTTTGTGAGCTATTAGCTATCAGATTAGAAGGAACTACAAAGAATATGGGAGAGACAGAAGTAAGGGAAGAAAGGAAGAAAGGGTATTGCACTTCTATTTTATCATTGGCATAGCCACTCCATATGCTAATATGACTTAACAGAGACTATTAGAGATTTAAGAAGAGTAAGAGAAACTGAGGCATTCTGAAAATGACTTTTAAAAATGTTATAATCAGTGCTTAAGGAACAAGTTTCTTCTGTCATCTTTTATCACTACATTGCTGATAAATTTAAACCATTTTATCAGACTATGTATAAATGTAGCTATATTTTGAATCTAGCAGCTACTGTGAGAAAGACAACTGGATGGCAAAAAAATATATTTGTCATGGTTAGCGAAGCTACAAAAATTAGAAGGTACCCCACAATTTATTTTTAAAAATCTTACCATAAATTTCCTTTTCCCTTAATTAAAACAAAAACAAAAACCTCTAACATAAACAAATCCTTCCAAAGGGATCTGAGTTTGGTCATTAGATCTGGTAATATGGATGGATTCTAGTACCTAGTACCTAATTCCGTAATAATTTGGTAAATGACAACAACAGAAGCTCAGAATCTGGTTGACCTTTAGGAGGTTTACTTTTCCCAGGTTTATAAATTAATAAAATTATAGACATTTTATAGAAAACAAGAATCTTTAGTAATACATTCTGCTAGTACCTTCTTAGAGCTTACAAAGAACTTGTTTAGAAGGTTAAGTTAGATCCACAACACAAAGAATTACTTAAGGACAGTTCCAAATCATGAGTACTAAAATTTGCAAATTTGTTTAGCTTAATTTATTTGCCAATGTCTTTTTGTTCCCATTTGTGGGACCCATTATACTGTATCCCACACATTAAAAATAAAGACTTTTAGGCTCACTCCCAAAAGCACATGCTAACTTATTGGAAATTCTATGTAAAGTAAGACTTGGTTTCTTGATAAACTTCAGGCTTGGGTTCCAGAGAATGATTTATCTATGACTATTCTTTCTTGGGATCAGAAAATAATATCCTTCACCCATCTCCTCCAACCATCAGTTTTTACTTGGACTTTAATTATTTACCATCACTTTCAGATGAGCTGGTTACCCACACTTTTCCCCTTTGAGGTAAAAAAGTATAAGGCTTCTAGGAGGCTTTTATTGTCATTTATCAGCAGTGACCTTAACAGGGAGGCCCAGAAATCCAACTGTTTCTCTATTTACAAAGTCTGCCTTAAGACATGCAATTCATTAATTCCTCTAGCTTAGTTAACATAATGATTTCCAAATGGATTTCATTCTAAAACTTTGACACATATGACGGTTACCTCCAATCCAAACCCTACTTTTTGTTCTTTTGGAAATCATCTTATAATTTTTGGGAAGAAGAGACTTTCTCACATCACTTCTACATTTTCCAGTCATAGTATATTTAAATGCTATTTTTTGTGCTTGGTATGTGTCAGTCATTTCAACACAGATACTGGATTCAGCCCTTTCCTCTGATCTACTTCTTATAACTGAAGGAGCAGGAGGCTGGCTGAGGACAAAGCAAAAGCTGGCGCCTTGCACCCCCCCTTCACCCGCTCCCCTCCATATGTGTGGCATTCCTCAGGCAGCCCTGACTGCCATAAAATGATAAATAGTTAACTTGCAGAGATCACAGTCCTGCAGGGTAGGAGTCTCCCTTGGTTTGCAAATGTCCTTGAGATTTACAACAAAGAAGTTACCTTATCAATAGCCCAATTTCCAAAGACACAACCAAAGAAGGCGGAGGTAGAAGGAAAAGTAAATAAAGTTAAATTTCTTCTAAACCTAAATCGCACTAACAAGGACATTTGAAGGCAGGAATGTAACATTCCACCAGGAGACTCCCAATTGTCTTTATGTTAGTGCCTCATTAGAGGGAAAGTGGCCTTGGCTTGATAGTAACCAGGCCTTCAATATCCTGATAGTGCTTTTTTTTTTTGCATGCATGGGCTAACCGGCCAGTTCTGCTTCTGTAAGATTGCTTTGTCTGCTTTCGCACAGGGGTCCCCTGACCCAATCCACTGATGCCAAGTATGCCTATTCAAACTGTCAATCAATCAGCTCAGCCCCACCCAAAACTTCTTTGTATCTGTCTATAAAAATCCTGCACCGACCCAGCTCCGGACCTCTCGGCGTTATCGGCAACCTGCAATAAACGACCCTTGCTGCTTGGCTTTGACTCACGTCTCTGGTGGTCTTTTAAGGTGGGGGTAATATTCAGTTGGCATTTCAATAACCCCACCCACACATGAAATATAAATAATGTAACAGAATTTATGGAAGCATGGGACTGGGGGATAAATTATAACAACATAAAAAACCTCAAACTGAAAATTTTTAGATACCTTATTCTAGAAAGGGCTCTGGTCATACCCACCAGAGGTGATTTTTCAGTGGCAGCCCTGGCCTCACACCTTATTGCACACCACTCTCCTCTGATCTCATCTCAATTGATCATTCCCTCCCCTTTCAGATTTCAGTCTCCAAAAACAGACCTTCTATAACTATTGTTCCCAACCTCAGGAACAGGTTTGCCTTCACACAGTTCAAACTCAATACTCCTCAAATGGCTGTCTGGTAGAATTGCCTAGAGAAGTTTAAAAAAAAAAAATACTCAGGATAATGGTTCACCTTAGTGATTTTTAAGTTGCTTAGTCTGCCATAGTGTGCTGGTTGAGAATTACCAGCTAACTCATCAAAAGCACAGATAAGAAGAAAAACACTTGTTAGTCAACAGGATCTAAGGTCTTGTGAAGGAGATTGCTATTGTAAAATGCTACCCTCACCTCATTACAATCTCTTTGCTATTAATGGCTCACTACTAAAGGCATTTTCAAAGAGAAAAGAAGGCCATATCCAGAACATCATATCTGGGATTTTTTTTTTTTCCCCCAGTTGGAGGAGAGCTTTAAATGGGGGGGGGGGGAGATATATATATATATATATATGCATATATATGTGTGTGTGCATATTAAAATATTTTATATAAAATAATTTATTATATATATATATACATATGGTTGTATTTTAAATTTGTTGATTCTGATGAGACAGGAAAATTGAAGAGACTCGATTAAAAAAGCATTTTTTGTTTATTTGTTTTTCCTTTGCTCCAGGTTCTATTCTTGCTAGGGTCTGCACCCCACCCCACTTTGCACATGCCTTGTAATGCAAATAGCATGTATCTCCTGGTAAGTGACAGAGAGAATGCTATCTTTAGAGTCTTTCAGCACAATAGATGGCAAATAAGGAGTGACCATAAATGTTCTGTGAGACCACTAGCTCCAAACACCTTGACACCAAGAGCCCCAGTCTCAGGGGATAAGTGATGAGGAAGGACACCTGGACCATGTCCTTAATCTGACAAGTTCCTGGATGCCTAATCACCAATAAAAAATCTCAGACCCCAAGCAAAGAGGAGACTCCCTTCTTTCCTTCATGAGACTCCCTGACACTCCATCTGTATCTCCTCTCTATGTATCTTTAATAGTCTCTGCTTTCACCTCCAGCTGGCTCCAATTTGATTTCCATCTTGCATGGTCCTACAAAAACCCTTCTGTGTCCTTGGGCCCGGCCTATGTGCATCACTGATATGCCACTGGTCCCAGATCTGTCAGAAATCACTGCTCTTCAATCTATACCTCAATCAAGCTAAATCAAAAGACAGCTCAGGGAGATTACTTTGTGTGGATTCTTCTCCATTCTCAATAAGCTGGCTTTTATTGAACTATGTATGATATGTCCTTTGCCACACATACGTATTCTTTGCTTTATTTTTTTTCTTTTAAATTATATAGACCTTGTGAGCCCTGGAATTGATTGCATTCCTGACTTTGTACTGGTTATTAGAAATACAAAAATTGTATTTGCTGCCAACTTTCAGCAAAAATATACAATTTTAGAGCATACAGTTTATCTCGTTTCATATTACTTTTCCCCCTTTTTTCTTAGCGTTCATTCCCTCACATCTTAATTGTTCATCTTACTGCCATTCCCACATTTTTTAGTACATGCAGTAATGTTTAGAATAAGATGAGATATATCTATACCTATATCTGTATCTATCTTTCTATCTATACATATATATGTAATATATATATATATATATTTTTAAGATTTATTTGTTTATTTGAGAGAGAGTAAGAGAGAGCATGTACACAGGGGGAGAAGGAGAAGACTCTTGGTCAAGCAGAGTCCAATGTAGGGCTCGATCCCAAGACCCTGAGACCATAACCTGAGCCAAAGGTAGGCACTTAACTGGCTGAGCCACACAGGTGCCCCGGATATATATATATATATATTTTAACTTATCAAATCATACTTTATACATAAGTGACATCAGAGTCAGTCAGGTATACACACTGTAGGGAATGGCTATACATTGTATAAGACAATGGAAGAAAATGTTAAAATGATGATTTCTTACTTATTTTTCTCATCTTTTAGGAATTTCTATTTTAGTGTATATTTAATGCAGGAATAATATATTCCTTACAAGTAAATAATTTCCTAATAACATAATCAATAAAAAACACATGTATCAAAATGAAATCTCTTCTTGTTTAACCAGTAGTTATATAATAAGAAAGAAGATCTGCTACTTTCCAATCACGCCCCATTTTTGATATGCTCTGTGCCATGACACACCAGCCAAAACCACGGGAGCCTACTGAGTGCTATGGAAATTGAGAGGAAAGCAAGGTCTGTCAAGGTCATCAGAAAAGACTTCAGGGGAGTAGTGAGGCTTTCACTGCCCCTCGAAGACAGGGTAGTATTTGGATTCACATTCGGAGAAATGCACAATATGGTTTACTAAAGAATCAATTTAATAAGTGTAGTCATCTTCATAATAATAGGAGAGATGACAAGAGCATTTCAGGAAGACTGGGGAGCAAAAACTGTGATGACAGCCAATTGTGAATCCATCAGATACCCAGGTACAGATACAAATTAAGTTTTACTTCCTATTCTTTTCGTACTTTGAAACCATTTCGTTAAACATTTTACAGGTTAATAAGGACCCAAGTTCTCAGTATTTCATATTAAAAGGATTCAATAATAAAGCGCTAATGAATTACATTTGTTTCCTTCATTTTGAGAAAGGCAAATCAATACAAACGCTAATGGGCAATTTTCTTAGAGCAACAAATCACTAAAGAACTCCATCCTCGTGAGTAAATAAAATAAAATCTGCAGACTTCAAAGGTTTTAGATATCTTAATCCCCTTAAGGTACAATGTTATGAAATCTTAGATAATGTACATTCTCTTTTAAATTACTCCTTTATCAAATAAGAAATACATGCCCGTCTAGCTTTTGTGTCCTGAATGGAATTTGCATTAAACATACTTATTATAAAAGCAATTCCATTTTCAGGTTTTGAACTGTTTCCTCTCAGGGTAACAAAAAGAATCTTTCACATTTTCTTAAGCATTGACTGTTTTTTCTCTTCAAAGCATTTGCACCGTGCTGTTTTTCACATGCAGTAAGTTAAGTTCTCACAGGCCTTGTGTTCCTAATTTTGACTTTCAGGTAGCATATGAGATCTAAAATGTGCTGTCACAGTCTCATCAGCTTCAGAATAGAAGGGGTCCAATTCTAGCTCCAAGGAGAAATTGTTTTAATTTATTCTGCTTTAGATTTTCAAAGCTAAGCTATAAAATTGAGACAGCATGTTGAATAGATATGTCTTCAGGGGACACCTACTCAGACATTTCTTCAGGAAACCATCAACCCATTTCAGAAAACAATGCCATCTGATTTCACTTTTATTTTTGAATAGGAAAAGACAAAAAAACTGGTTCCTCAAATACTTGGTTTCTATGTTATGCCTCAAATTAGTCAATCAGACAAAGATGGAGTGTATGCCTTAAAAACAGAGGTTTTCTCAGCAAATATATGTGTGTGTGTGTGTGTGTGTGTGTGTGTGTGTGTGTGTAAATATTTTTTTCCATTATCACCTCTGGTGAAAAAGTACCTTAAGTTTACTGAAGACAGGAATGCAACATAATAACTAAAAGCTTGGATATTATGTTCTGAATTAAAAATCTTAGCTGGACTACTTAGTAACTCTATGACATGGGCAGGTTACTTAATCTTTCTGTTCAGTTTCCAAGATACAAATAGGTAATGATAGACATGCCTAGAAGAGTAAATAAATCAATCTTTGTTAGAGCACTTAATGTCTAGTTCATAATATAATAAAGCATCAACTATTAAAAATTTAAAATAATATAATAATATATTAAATATTAATAAATATAATAAAATAAAAAGTATAATAAGTAACCAACTTGGTAATTTTATATGCTCTTGAAGTTTTAATGTGGTCTTAGTTTAACAAACAATAATCTTTATAAATTTAAAACTATAGAGAAAATATTTTGCTATTTTATTTGCAAAAGAAGAAAAAAATTATTATTAATTAATTGCATCAAGGAAACAAGAGATAGAAAATAATCAGACATTACTATATATTTCTACTCACCATCTATGAATTTTTTATTAAAAATTAACATTGATTTGGATGAGGCATCTCACATTTTCAGAAAAGCAAAGTTAACTCTACTATGAAAAGTTAGACACAGAAAATTTACCCTAAGAATTACTTGAAATTGTCAGTGTTTATTGTACTTAAGGGCAAGTGTGTATTGTATTATATATATATATATATATATATAAATATATATATATATACTTTTTTTTTAGGACAGGAGGAAGTTCTTATTAACCATTAAGAAATCTATAAAATTTTTTCCTCAATTGGTGTTTTAAATGCCTATGCATATTATTTAAATCATATGTGACAAAAAGATATAAAAATCTTATATGATTATTTTCTAGTTTGATTTCACTATTGAATTGTAGCTAACATGATAATAAAACATAGTCTATAAATGGGTACTGCTCAGACTTTCAGAAACAATGGTTCTTTTTATGAACAAATTCCTGCTAAAAATAGAAAAAATATATAAATTGATAATTTTTGAGAGCTATATGCATTATGTGAGATGACCAATAAGCCTCCTTCAGTCTTTCCAGAGAATCAATAACCTTCTTGTAAGTACTTGGTAGCCATATGCATTATCTATCCTTCCTCAGTGAATTACAATTGTTTCTCAACCTATATTGGGAGTACATTAAAAGAAGGCTATATATTCTCTTCTTAGCTCCACAGAAGCTGGTGTAATGCTTTGGACTGCATAGATACAAAAGCTCATTGAGAGAATAATTGAGTATGACTGTCATCACTCTTACTATCCAAAAGTCAAATTCAACATGTCAGAAGATAAACCCATCAGAGTTGCCCTCAATCTCCTTTACCTGTGCTCTCTCACTTGATGGGAGAAACAATATTCATCACCCAAACTAAAGACGTGAGAGTTATCACTGATTATTTCTGTATCTATTTACCTTACCCCCCACACCTAATCAATTACCAAGTTCTGTATACTTTAACTGCTTCTTCTTCATTTTTTAAATCTGCATATAGCATTACAGATTTATTCAGGTCCTCACCATCCTTCTTCTGATTTACTGTGACAGCTTCCTAAATGGTCTCCCTTCCTGTAACTTTATTATCCTCCTCCCATTCTCACAATTATCAGGATGACTTAGCTAAAATGTAAAACAGATCTTATCACTGTTCACGTTTCTAGGTTTCCTATGACACAAGGATGTATATCAGATTCCTTAGTAAGTCATATAAAGCAACCTATGATCAAAAACAGTAGTCTCCAAACATTTTTGTTGAGTAAAATAACTTGAGTATCTACCCCTAGTGTATGTGTGTGTGTTTATGGGTTTTTTTTTTCATTCATTACACATATATACATACATGAAATGTGCACAATATAAGTTTTTAGAGAAACAAAGAAAAAGTAAGTATAAACAGTTTACTATTTTCTCCTATCTAATTTATTTATTTACAGGGTGTGTACTTTACTTGCCCCTTGGAAAAGCCCATAAATATTTCTTTGCCTTCATCTAATAACACCTTCCTGCCTTGGGTTTAACTAGTAGAAC
This sequence comes from Mustela nigripes, assembly GCF_022355385.1. Lineage (NCBI taxonomy): Eukaryota > Metazoa > Chordata > Mammalia > Carnivora > Mustelidae > Mustela > Mustela nigripes. The sequence continues at coordinate 89,121,452 of NC_081559.1, read as the reverse complement.
CATTCTGTTTGCCATTCCCCTCACTCACTGTACACACACCCATCATATAATTTCTCACTTCTATGCCTTTTCTAGTGTCATTTTTCCTGCACCTCTTTCCTAAGATCCCATTATTCAGATGTTAAGACTCATGCATTCCTCCTCCAGAAAGCTTTCTTGACTATCCCAGTCTAGGTCATTGTCCTCCTTGGTTCTTCACAATAACCTGAGCTTATCTCTATAACTGTACTTAACACAGAATGTTGTACTGCTTACTTTTTGTACATCATCCTTTCCAGTAGACTGAAACTGATTTTTTTCATCTTGAATCCACAATGTCTCTTTACAGCTTTCTGTATATTATAGTTGAATAAATGTTGATATCCAATTAACAATAATACAAACAGAACAATACAAATGGTAAAAAAGAAGTTAAAGCAAAGTATTATCTACACCAAAAAATGGTAAGATTAGTTGAGAAGAAGCAATTTCATAAGGTAGCAATATTTTAGCCAATTATAAGATCAGCTAAAGAATATGTATTGAGTGTCCCAATTTATGAAACTATATTTTCCCTCCTATGGCAAAATATTAAAATCAAATGGCAGAATATAATTATAGTAAGTAACATTTTATAATAAGTTTCATTATATATCAGCTATAAGTTAAATGAGCAAAAGATGATTCCCGAAAGTTTAAGGTCAAGAATCAGAACACTTTTTGAAATTCTGAATATTTAAAATTAAAACATTTGACAAGCTGTCACAAAAAGATATAGTATTTGTCTAATATTGTTTAGCACCACTCCATTGTGAAATTATATGATGTCCTGGATTTGCTTGAATCAGACAAACAGATCATGAATTGAGACAGATGACGGGACACAGGGAGGTTCATCATATGTTACTTTCTACCTTTTTATATACATTCCAAACTTTCCATGGCAAAAGTTTAAAAAGTTTCCAACAGATTGAAAAGAACACCTCATTTTTATTGTCATTACAAATCAAATTCAGAAGCTTCTATGGTAGTAAAATATATAAATATTCTCTAATCTTTAACATAACTTGAATGGCACTGTCAGTATCCTACCCATGCCAGAAACTAAGACACTCCAACAATTTCAGCAAAATTTTAGCTATACTAACCAAAAAATTACCCCTCCCTGCCAAAGAAAGAAAAAAAAATCCTTGAAACAAAGAAAGTATTTATATGAGCTAGTCTTTGGAGAGTAAATACTAGAAATAGTCATATTCTTGGTGTAAGCAGAATCAGCAACATGTTTACTAAAAATATAGAATTTTGAAGAGGCACAGGCAAGGGGGGTGAATTTACACCTGAATTAGACTATGCTAATGTTGATAAAAGGTTAAAGATTTTATTAAAAAACTAGCTAGGATAATTTTTTTTTAAATCAAAAGATTCCCATATCACCTTCCATTTTCAGGTAAATTAAGAGATATGTAATTTAATATAAAAATAACAATTATGCAGACTCGCACATTTTAAAAAATGTAATACATCCCAGAGAGATAAAGGAAAACAAGACTCCTCAAGATATTTTCATTCAGTGAGAATACAAACGAAATGGTTTTAGAAAGTTTGTGATACAACATCTTAAGAAAGATAGATCAAGGACAAAGACTTACTCTAAAGTAGCTAACTTGAAATATTTTCAATTATCAAAGTGGAGATATAACAATTCTTTTTATTTACATATGTGTGTGTTTGTGTGTGTGTCGATGTGAGTATATTCTTTCCTCTTGCTATATTACCTTGAGCTCCAAGCGTCTTAGATTTTAAAAGAAACCGTGACAGACTAGTAGATAAATAAACATATGAGTCTACAAAAGGAAATTTTAATTCTTCAGGAAATCTAGTGAGTGGACTTGCCTTCTTCCACTGGATTCAGATTGAGTGAATGCATGCCATGAGTAAGACATTATTTACAACAACATACAAAGCAAAATATTAATCAATAAATTTTACAATATATCTTATTTCATTGCTGTTTTAGCCTAGCTTGTATGAAATTTGAGGAATAAATCAGAGAGCTAAATAATGGAAACTCTCTCCACAAACAGCTGTGTACAAGAAAGTCCTAAGCTTTACTCATAAAAGCCACAAACTAGAAATGTCTTCAAACATTCATCAATGAAAGAATGGATAAACAGACTATGGTATAGTCACACAATTGGATATGACTGTGTGATAAAAAAGGAACACTTTACTAACACGTGCAACAATATGATGATTTCAAAACTATGTCCGGAGAAAGAGAGCAGATGCTAAAGTGCGTATTTTGTGTAATTACATTTATATAAAATTATAAAGTAGGCAAAACTAACTTATAGTGGTAAAAATCAGATCAGTGATTGCTTCTGAGGATAGGCATTAACTAGGTGGGAACAAGAGAGAGCTTTCGGAAGTAAGAGAAATATTTCATGTCTTGTTTTTTTATTCATCAAAACTAAATGAAAGGCACACCTAGTGTCTGAGCATTTTACTATAAATAAATTTCACTTAAATACAGAAAAAATTAAAGTATGGAAACATTTGTTTAAAAATCCCCTATGATCGTTTTTAAGTAGATTAGTCTGGCTACATCTAATAAATTTCATCCTAAAACACAGATATGCCTTTGGCATACAGGACTCTAGGAATACATTTGCCTAACTTTAAGGAAATTATTATAGAGAAGAAAATTCATAAGACAATAGAATAATAGAATAGAATAATAGAATAACCCACTGGCAGAAAAGTTCAGTACCAATTGATGGGGCAAACTGAAAACAAGCTCTGAGTATATGCTACCTTGAGGGGGCAGTTTCATTCATGATGGAGGCATAAACTCGAATCCTGCTCTCTAGGAAAATGGAATTCTGAAGGTAGTAAAATAAATGTATACAAAGAACTATAAATTAGAAAGTATACTGAAGAAAATATGCAGAAATTATAAAAATTGAAGAACCACTCAAGATGAGAATGTAGGAAGATCCTGAATTCCTCAATGTCTACAACTACTCATGAAACAATTTTCTTCTTAAAAAACTTAACACCATAAGACTGATGATTCATAGACCTGTACCCTGAAGCAAATGGTATGTTTTATGTTAATAAAACAGACAAACAAACAAACAAACAAAAATCTTAACACCTGGCTGACTGACAACTACACATCTGGCAAATGAAAAGAAAACCATATCCAAGCAGGCAGGAGACTGTGGGACACAACTAGCCACTTACCACACCTCTGGTGCACAACCCACAAGTGAGAAGTAACTCAAAACTTCTCCTTGAGGAGTGAGGGGATTGAAGTCTACATGGGGCACCCCAACTTTTACTTGCACTCTCAAAATATATAATTTTGAAAATCAAATGGACTAGTGTCCTGAGACCCACCAGACCGCAGCCATCTAAGAAAAGGGCAACATGCTGAGACTCACGAGCCTCAGGGCTCCATTCCCAGGTAGCTGTTTTGCCCAAACTTAAGGCGAAGGAGCCTCACCTGCTTATATTAAAGTGCTGACCCAAGGGGTAGGGATCTAATTTCACCCTCACCTCGAGGATCCTGCTGGAACACTATCTAGGTCCAGAGACTGGTTGGCACCACGTATCATCCTAATATGCCTCTATGGTCACATCACCTTTTCTTCTTTTTCAAACCTCTCTGGGTCACCTGGGTGGTTCAGGAGGCTAAAGCCTCTGTCTTCAGCTCAGGTCCTGATCCCAAGATACTGGGATCTAGCCCCACAGCAGGCTCTCTGCTCAGCAGGAAACCTGCTTCCTACTTTCTCTCTGCCTGCCTCTGCCTACTTGTGATCTCTATCTGTCAAATAAATAAATAAAATCTTAAAAACAAAAACAAAAACAAAAACAGACCTCTCTCTCTGTCTCCCCCTTATATACTGTGAGTATATTTTGGGTCCACCTCAAAATCTTTAAAATAATCCCATCTGCAAAGAGTTTACCATATAAAGTAACATTCACATTTTCCAGGGATTAGGACCTGGGGAGGGGGCACAGTTCAGTCTCCTACACTAGGGCTACCAGGTATTTGCAAAATAAACTGGCTTACCATTCCTCTCCTTAGCCATGTGTGTTGCCCTATAAGCCTAACAAAAATAGGATTGTTGGAGAGAGGAAGAATATAGGATTTTAAGGACAACCCCTGATGACATTAATAACCCCAGGTATGTCCTGGTGCCTGAATGAGCAGCTGGACCTTTGGCATGTGTCAGGAGATGTTTCAGCATCTGCTCACAGCTGACAGAAAAAAATAAAACAAAACAAAACAAAGAAAAACAAAACACCAGTTTCCAAGGATAGACAGTCCTTATTAAGAATGATATTTGAAGGGAGAGTAAGAGGGAATATTCTCTTCCACCCTTTCTACTTCCCTAGAAGGAAGCTTTTTGCACACATCTGGTGCCCTGATTTCTGTGTCTGCTGCACAGAGGATACATTTTGATCACCTGTCTCTAGCAGCCAGGGAAGCTTGTGATCCTGGTCCCATGTTGCTATAAAATGGGGAAGCCACTATAGAAAACAGTATGGGTATTCACCAAAAATGAAAAAAAAAAAAAAAAAAGGAACTACCATATGGTCCAACAAGTCCACTTCTAGGTATTTATTCCAAAAAAACAAAAGGCTAACAAAAAGATATATGTACCCCCATGTTCCTTACAGCACTATTTACAATAGCCAAGGAAGCAACCAAGTGCCCATCACTGGGTTAATGGAGAAAAAAGATGTGAGGATAGATAGATAGATAGGCAGATGAAGATGGATAGATAGAAATAGATAGATAGATAGATAGATAGATAGATAGATAGATAGATAGATAGATATGGTGGTGGTAACTGTATGGTATCTAATGGTATCTATATCTAAATATATGATGGACTATTACTCAGCCATAAACAAAGAATGAAGTCTGGTCATTTGCAACAACATAGATGGACCTTGAGGGCATTATGCTAAATGAAATAAGTCAGGCAGATATGAAACATACCAAATACTATATAATTTCTCTTATATGTGGAGGGAAAAAAGAAAGGAAGGAAGGAGGGAGGGAAGAAAGAAGGAAAGAAAGAAAAGTTGGGGGGGGAGACTGGATTTCCTTGGAGAACTTGGAGAGAAGGTAGATCGCTAAGAGAAGAGCAATGTGCTCAGAGATACATGAATGAGGATAGAACAGATGTTTTATTGTGGTAAATACAGAGATAACTATGTATTCTTGACTTAATGGAGCATCTCGACTTGCCTGTATAGTTTTCTTACAAGTAAATTTTATAATTTTCTCAGGAAAGAAAAAGAGATTGTAATGAGACTCTAGGAAAGGGAAAGATTACATCCGTTTGTAAACTGTACTTGGAAGAAGCTTTGAGAATGTCACATAACGGGACACACTACTTACCAGAACATAAGAGAGTGACAGAACAGTCAGAAATCAGGCTTGAAAGATGTTTTTGATTTGTATAAAAGTGTAGTTTATTTGTTGTTATGAAAAGATGGTTTTAGTACTAAGAGTTTAGGATTTTATTTGATGATGACAATAATGATGATGGTGATGATGATCCAGTCACAGCTAGGATACCAACTGTCCGTTTGCCCAGTACTCTCCTGGTCTTAGCACTAAAAGTTCAATGTCCCAGAAAATCTCTTGGTACTGAAAATGAGGTCGTCAGATCTCTAATTTTAGACTGCATAACTGACAGATGGGTCCAGCTGCTGTGTTTTGGATCTACCACCACCCTGTGCCAAGGCTGCTCTTAGCTAAGGACTGTGTGAGTTAGGGATATTAAAGTAGTCTCATTCCTGCAACATGTGGAACTCCTCTGATGGGCAACTTTGGCTCTCCATCAGCATTCCTGAAACTTTACTAAAACTACACCAGTCTAAGACGTTTCCTGCCTAGCCTCCCTTCCTTCTCTGTTTTGTATAAGTCAGATCTGCATTGTAATCTGACAACTCTTCTCATTATTTCCCCTCGGGTTGTTCTTAAATAAGGCTTTTGCATATCCAATCCTGTCTTGACTCTGCTTCTCAGAGGATCCAAACTAGTACAAACAGTGTAAGAGTAGTCTAAAAAAATAAATGGTAAGATGTGGCTATTGGGTCTGGCTTACTCTCTACACAACAAAGAGGACATGTTCCTGAGGATACATGGTGCATGGACAGTTTCTAGCACATGATGTTCAGGTGCTAAAATTTTCATGAAAAGTGACCTGAGAAAAATCTTGATAAAAGGGAAATATCCTTGGAAGGACATGCGTTTATAAAATATAGAAGAAAAAATGACTACAAAGATATCAGAGTTGGCTAGAGACTGCTACATTGTAATGACACTCTAAGGAGGAAAAATGAAAAGCTGAGAGCTATTTACAAGCAATTAAAACTGAATGTGAGGGTCAATACGGGGAAATTACAAAGAGATAGTGGAGCAGCAAACAGAAACTAAGATTTAGATCTACAAAGCGCCAGAGATGTCTAAATGCTTAGCAAACATAGGTCTGGTGTGTTAAAATCAGAGACTTGGTTATTAAGACCTGGGAACCTGAAATATGGATAAGGATGGTGGATATTCCTAAAGGTGCTGTTTCCTGAACTATCCCTTTACCCAGAGTTTGCAAAGGTTGTCCAATTCCCCCTAGTAAAGGCTAGCACCTTCTTGTGCTGAAAGATGTTGCGGAAATACTTTACCTGCGAGACAAATGGTATCACCTTAAGAGCTGTACTCGGTTTTTCTGGTTGCTAGGCTGACAACTATGGGTAAATCTCAATACAATCTAGCTAGAGGGATTGCTGAGCCTCATAAAGGAAGAAAGAGATTATATACTAAATGAACTGTGAGGAATAGTTAGCATGATGACCAGGGACCAGAGAAGTGTCCCTGAAATTGGATTTTGATGGTATTTGATCAAGAGGGGCTAGAATAGAAGATAGATAAATAAGAATTCTTTTGCTTGGAAGCACTTTCCCAGTATACTCACAGTATTTAATACTCTGGAAAGAAGCCAGGATGTAGGACTCAATCTTTGTGAAGGTAGCTCTTAAGGCATGGAGAAATTATGCCATTCTCCATGTAGAAACACCTTATGATGTTTCAGATGACGTAAAAATAAGAAGATGAGAAAAGGAGGTCGACACTGAGAAATAGATTATATAAAGAAAGAAAACCCACCAAAGGATCTCAGAGGACACACCCCAAAGCTGCTGGCAGGGTAATAGTGATAGGGGAACCATCACCACCAAAAAATTCCAGTACTTGAAATGGGGGGAACTTACAGCCCACAAGGATGTTGCTTAACATTTACAACCCCCAAAAGTACATTAATGGAGCAGCAAAAGCCAAATGGTGGTTGTCCCACTGAAGTCATGATGCTTTGCTCATATCTCTGACCTGAACTAATCTTCATACCCAGAACCTATTGATTAAAAAAGTAGCCAAATCTCCAAAACCCTGCAACACTGTGTCAGTAACACAACTATGATAATCTTCCCAGATTTATCCTCAGAGAGACCTATAAAGAAACATTTACTTGAGTGACTCGATACTGGAGAAAGGGAAATACTCAGAAACCTTCATTATTAGACATAGTGTTTAAGTCGACATTGAAACATCATCATTGATCCCTTCAGGTAGGGCTTACACAGACCAGGTAATAAGTGAAGTTCTGACTAAATTCTGATTCATTGTAGCCCACTGAGTCCATAGACCCACTCAGGAGTCATTTTCTTAGTTCCAGAAAATATAATTGAAATTGGTATACCTGGGAATTTGATAAAAATCAACACTGGGTTGGCTACCTCTAGAATAAGAACTATCATAGTGGGAAAGGCCTAGTGGATTGTTTCCAAAAATATATATCCTCCATCGTCTCCGTATCCAACCTGAATGGTCACCATTAAAGGCAAGAAATGGTCTCAATTATGCTTCTGCTTAATTTGGCAGTCTTGCCCCTGCAGAATGATCATGGACTACCATAGTCTTAACCAAATGGTAGCCCCAGTTGCAGCCACTATGCCAGATGAGGTATTATTACTAGAGCAGATAGATTAATAAGGCCTCAGGCACATGGTATGCAGCTATTGATCCGGTAAATGTATTGCTTTCAATTCAGTTTAAGAGAAGGATGAGATAAAGTTTTATTCACATTTAATAGAGGACAATATTTATTTATGGTTTTCCCTCAGGACTATGTTAATTTTCTTACTCCCTGGTCAAAATCCCATATTCAAATATCGTCTAGAGAGATGTGAAATCTGGACCACTAGCTCATACAGAGAACATATTAACCCACTGTATCAAATACATCAAACTTCTTAGTCAGAATGAACAAATGGTGGCTGGGATGCTGGAAGCCCTGGGAAAATACATGTGCACCTGGGGGTTGGAGATAAACCCTGTAAAGATTCAGAGACATGATTTTAATGATGTTTTTATGAGCCCAATGGTGAACAGCATGCCAAAGTTAAAGACAAAGTTCAGGACAAATCATTGCATCTTGGTACCCCTACTATAAAGGAAGAATAGTACTTGGGAAGCCTCTTCAGATTCAGGAGATAACATATTCATTCCATGCCAAAGACTATTGTTCTAGCTCATTTCCTAGGTGAAATGGCAAACTCACAGCATTGAGTGTGATGCAGAGCAGTAACGAACTCTGCAGTAGGTCTAGCCTATGATGCCAGCAGCCGTAGCATTTGAACCGTTGTGTTTTCATTTTCATTTGTTTCCATGTATTTTTTTTTTAATTCTTCTTCAATTTCCTGGTTTCCATTTATTCTTTAGTAGGATGCTCTTTAGCCTCCATGTATTTGAGTTCTTTCTAACTGTCCTCTTGTGGTTGAGTTCTATTTTTAAACCATTGTGGTCTGAAAATATGCAGGAAATGATCCCTGTCTTTTGGTACTGGTTGAGACCTGATTTGTGACCCATGATGTGATCTGCTCTGGAGAATGTCTCATGTGCACTAGAGAAGAATGTGTCTTCTGTTGCTTTGGGATGGAATGTTCCAAATATAACTGTGAAGTCAATCTGATTCAGTGTGTCATTTAAAGCCTTTATTTCTTTTTGATCTTTTACTTAGATGATCTGTCCATTTCAGTAAGGGGAAGGGTATTAAAGTTCCTTATTATTATTGTATTACTGTCGATGTGTTTCTTTGATTTTGTTATTAATTGGTTTGTATAATTGGCTACTATCATGTTAGGAGCATAGATATTTAAAATTGTTAGATCTTGTTGGACAGACCTTTTGACCATGATACAGTGTCCTTTCAATCTCTTATTATAGTTTTAGGCTTAAAATCAAATTTGTCTGATATAAGGATTGCCACCCAAGCGTTCTTTTTATGTCCACTAACATGGCAATTTTTTCCCACCCCCTCTCTTTAAATATGGAGGTGTCTTTGGGTCTAAAATGAGTCTCTTGCAGACAGCATATTCATGGATCTTCTTTTTTTTTTTTTATCTATTCTGATACCCTGTGTCTCTTGTTTGGTACATTTAGCCCATTCACATTCTAGGTAACTACTGAAAAATATGATTTTAGTCCTACTGTATTGCCTGTAAGGTGACTGTTACTGTATATTGTCTCTGTTCCTTTCTGGTCTATGTTACTTTTAAGTTCTCTCTTTGCTTGAAATATCCCTTTCAATATTTCTTGTAAGGCTGGTTTGGTGTTTGCAAATTCCTTTAATTTTTGTTTGTCCTGGAAGCTTTTTATTTCTACTTCTATTTTTCAAGTAGTATTTTTATAATCATTCTTCTGAACTCTAGTTCTGACATTTCACTGTTATCTCTATTGATTAGGTCCCTCGCAGTCAGTACTGCCTCTTGGGTTTTGTTTTGTTTTTGTTTTTGTTTTTTGAGGTGAGTTTTTCCACTTAGTCATTTTTTCCAGAGAAGTATAGATGAATGAAAGAACAAAATGCTAAAAGGGCAACAATGACCTCAGAAAAATATACACTAAAAAATCAGAAAAGAATAGAAACCAGGGGGAAAAGAAGGGGGGAAAAATGATCAGGCTAGTGAATAGAAGAGAGCCACATAATTTATTTTGGGTATATTTTGGTCTGTTAGCAGAAACTGCTCCCCAAAATTTTAAAGAAAAAAAACATATATATATATATGTACACACACACACACACAAAAATAAGGGTAAATACGATGAAGGGAGAGAATATGATTATAAAGATGAAAATGTAAAAAAGATTTTAAAAAAAGGAATTGATAAGCTAAGAAGCTGGTTGAAGAAAGAAAGAAAAAAAAGTTAAAAAAAAGAGAGAGAGAGAGAGAGAATATGATCAGATGGGAGACTAAAACAAAGCCATACACTAGATTTAAGGTATATTCCACTCTGTTAGAAGAAATTGTATCCAAAAATTTTAAAAAAGAAAAACATACATATGCAAAAAATAAGGTTAAATACAATGAGGGTATAGAATATGACTATAAAAATGAAAATTAAAAATATTTTTAAAAGGTATTAATAAGATGTTGGTTAAAATGGGAAAGAGGAAAAAATCAAAAAGAAGAAGAAAAAAAATAAAGAAAATTAAAAAAATTTAACTTTGAAGAACTAAATAATCATGGGGGAAAAGCCACGTATTCTATGTGTTCTATTCCTTTAGTGCTGGTGTTCTGCAGTTCTCATTGATTGGTAAACTTGGTCTTCCCTGGATGTTCTTTCTGACCTTCTGGGGGAGGGGCCTGTTGCCCCTGTGATTCTCAAATATCTTTGTTGGAGGAAGAATTGCACTGCCCTTGTCAGGGGCCAGGATGGGTAATCTGCTCAGGTTTGCTCTTTGTAGCTTTTGTTCCCTGAAAGCTTTCTGTACAGCTTTGGAGGACAAGAATGAAAATGGCAGTCTCCCAATCTCCAGACCTATAGGAGCTGAGAGTTAGGGCCCCACTTCTCAGTGTGCCTTCAGAGAAATGCAGTCAATTTCCCCTGTCCCCTGGTCTCCTGCTGCCCTCTGAGCTTACCTGGTCCGTGACCAAGAGTTTCTATCTCTGGTGCACAGCCCCATTTGGAGTCTCCACACCCAGCAGATTCCTGCAGCATGCTCCCATGCCACTCCTCCCAGTGGAGGAAGGGAATCCCTGGATCTGCCACTTGTGGGGTCTCTGCTCAAAGAGTAGTGGTCCAACTGTGCCTTGGATCATGGCAACCCTGAACTGAGAGCCTATTCCTTGGCTCTGTCTTTGCAGCCAGCTTCCCTGCTCTAATACCTGGGAACTCTGCCATACTCAAATACCCTCAGTATTTCTGTGACGCCAAGGGTCCTGAGACCACACTGACTCAGGGAGGGCTCCACCACTGACTTAGCCACTGGAGTGCCCTCTTTAGAACAGATTTCTAAAATTTCTGCTTTTGTGCTCTGCTTCTCTATCACTTGCTGCAAGCAGGCTAAAGGAGGCTTCCAGCCCTCCTTTACAGTCTGTCTTCCTGTATATCACCTTGGATTTACTTCACCACTTGTCCTACCTTCCAGAAAGTGGTCAGTTTTCTGTTCATAGAATTGCTGCTATTCTTATTTCCAATCTCCTGATGCATTTGTAGGTGTTCAGAAAGTTTTGATAAATATCTAGCTGAATTTCTGGGACCAGATAAAATTTAGATCTACTCCTCTGCCATCTTGCTCCTCCCTCCAGCCTTGGCATTTGGGTAATATGACACAGCAGACCTGATGGGTGTCATTGGTCAGAACAATATGGAGCTTATGGAAAGCCTCAGCAAGGGAATCCCAACACAGGCCCCTAAGATTCTGCAGCAAAGCCATGGTATCTGTACCAGAGAATTACATATCCTTTGAGAAAATGCTCCTGACAGGTTTCTGGACCCTGGAAGAAAACAGAATACTCGACTCTGAAGCTCCAAGTTACCATGGATCTGGAACTAACCACCATTTGTCCTCATACCAACATCTATGTAGAGGTTCCAATCAAGAAAAGAAGAAAAACAAACAAACAAACAAAACAAAACAAAACAAAAATTTAGTTTGTCTTAGGGATCATTTGGCTTAATATATGAGAATAAGATAAACATGAATTAAAGTTGCTTTCAAAAGTAGGCCTTAAAGTGAGTAGAGAGGGGAAAACAAAAAACAAAAAACAAAACAAAGCCTTTCCTAGGCGTAGAATTGTGAGCAGTATACCAAATTATTCACCTTGTGTGAAAGAAGTAGCCTGAAGTACTCATGTATATAGATTCTGAAGTAGTGGCCCATGGCCAGGCCATATGGTCATGGAACTGGAAAGAAAATAATTAGAACATTAAAGTTTAGTAGAGCTATAGGAACATGACAAGGATGCCCAATCTTGCCACTTTTGTTCAACACAGTACTAGAAGTCCTAGCAACAACAATCAGACAACAAAGAGAAATAAAATATATTCAAATTGACAATGAAGAAGTCAAACTCTCTTTGCAGATGACATGATACTTCTTATGGAAAATCCAAAAGACTCCACCCCCAAACTACTAGAACTCATGTAGCAATTCAGTAATGTGGCAAGATACAAAATCAATGTATAGAAATCAGTTGCTTTCTTATACACTAACAATGAAAATACAGAAAGGGAAATGAGAGAATCGATTCCATATACTATAGCACCAAAAGCCATAAGATACCTGAGAATAAACCTAACCAAAGAGGTAACAGATCTGTTCTCAAGGAACTACAGAACACTTATGAAAGAAATTGAAGAAGACACAAGAGATGGAAAAGCATTCCATGCTCATGGATTAAAAGAATTATCTATACTTTTAATGTCATACTGATTCAAAATTCCACTGGTATTTTTGAAAGAGCTGGAACAAACAATCCTAAAATTTGTATGGAACCAGAAGAGACCCTAAACTGTTAAGGAAATGTCGAAAAAGAAAAACAAAACTGGGGGCATCACGTTGCCCGATTTCAAGCTTTACTACAAAGCTGTGATCACCAAGACAGCATGGTACTGGCACAAAAACAGGCACATAGACCAGTGGAACATAATAGAAAGCCCAACTCTATGATCAAATACTCTTTGACAAAACAGGAAAAAATATCCAGTGGGAAAAAAGACGGTCTCTTCAATAAATGGTGCTGGGTAAATTGGAGACCTATGTGTAGAAGAATGAAACTCAACCATTCTCTTACAACACACACAAAGATAAACTTGAAATGGATTAAAGACCTCAACATGAGGCAGGAATGTATCAAAATCCTACAGGAAAACATAGGCAGTAACCTCTTTGATATCAGCCACAGCAACGTCTTTCAAGATACATCTCTGAAGGCAAAGGAAATAAAAGCGAAAATGAACTTTTGGGATTTCATCAAGATCAAAAGCTTCTTCACAGCAAAGGACACAGTCAACAAACAAAGGGGCAACCCACGGAATGGGAGAAGATATTCGCAAATGACACTATAGACAAAGGGCTGATATCCACGATCTATAAAGAACTTCTCAAACTCAACACACACAAAGCAGATAATCATATCAAAAAATGGGCAGAAGACATGAACAGACATTTCTCCAAAGAAGACATACAAATGGCCAACAGACACATGAAAAAGTTCATCATCATTAGCCATCAGGGAGATTCAAATCAAAACCACATTGAGATACCACCTTACACCAGTGAGAATGGCCAATATTAACAAGACAGTAAACAGCAACTGTTGGAGAGGATGTGGAGAAAGGGGAACCCTCTAACACTGTTGGTGGGAATGCTAGTTGGTGCAGCCACTTTGGAAAACAGTTTGGAGATTCCTTAAGAAATTAAAAATAGAGCTTCCTTATGACCCTGCAATTGCACTACTGGGTATTTACCCCAAAGTTACTGATGTAGTGAAAAAAAAGGCCATCTGTGCAAAGATTTTTTTATTGTATCTTAATTCCTACATTCACCACAAAAGAAGTACAAATAATCAAAGTGCCTTAGTTTTTTGCTTTAGCTGGGCTTCATCATCAGCCACCCCAGAACTGGATACAAAAAAAAAAAAAAAAGTTCATGGTGACTGAAATAAGAGTTCAGTGACATGGATTTCCACTTACCAAGGCCAAGCTAGCTAATTTTGCCTCTGAACCTCCAATCTATCAGTAATGGAAAACAACAGTGAGCCCATGATATATCATTCCTCAAGGACATCAACTGATCTTCTGGTGGCAATTTAACTACATTAGGCACCTTCTATCCTGGAAGTGTCAGTGCTTCATTCTCATGAAGACATAGGCCCATTCTAGGTATTGGCTTGCCTTTCTTACTGCAGGCTCTCAGGCAGTACCACTATACAAAGGCTTATGAAATCCCTAATCCACAGGCATAAATTCTACACAACCTACAATCTCCCAGGTATCCAACTCATAGTGAAGGAGGCATGAGAGTGGGCCCATCCACTTGTTTAATCACATACCACACCATCCAAAAGCAGATGGGGTCTCATAGAATTCCAGGACAACCTTTTAAAGACGCAGGTGAAACATCAACTTAGGAGCAACACTTTCAAGATGACATCCTCAGGTGACAGTATATTCATTAAATTAGAGACCTCTATATGGTTCTGTATCACCAACAGAGCAATTCAGGCTCTAGAGACTAAAAGATGAAAACAGAAGAGTCCTCACTTTCATTAACTCTCAATGACCCACTGGAAGATTCTATACTTCTATTCCCTGAAAGTTTGGACTCTGTAGGATTGGAGCTTCTGGTTTCCAAAGAGGGCACACTTTTGCCAATGGGCCACAAGCAGGGGTCCCACTAAACTACAGCCTATGGTCTCTGCCAAGAGAGTTTGTAATTCTTGAGTCTAATAATCAGCAGGTTAAAGAGGAGTCACCATACTGGCATACATGACTAGCCCTGAGCAGGATAAGGAGGTAGGGCTGCTTTCACATAATGTGGCCAGGGAAGAGTATGTAATGGAACCTGAATGGTCCACTTGGGACCTTCTACCACCCTCTGTGAAAAGACACATGCAGCAATCCAAGTCTGAGAAGGGTTACCAAGGATTCAAACCCCTAGGAACTAAGGTTTGGGTCACAGATCAGCTACCTAGACCTGCCAAAATGATAATTGGGAATGAAGAGCAATTAGAATCGATAGTGGAAGGGAAGGAAGATGGTTATCAACTGTGGCCTGAGATAAACTACAGCTATAAAGTCTATTAGTCCCACTAACCTCCCTCTTCTAAATTTCCTCACAAGAAGAGAGACCTAAAGGAACTACAGAGTTGTTTCCCAAACCTGTGTAGACACAGATATGTGTGGCAAAAGAGCTGCTCTTTAGCAATCTGAACGTGCATTTCTCAAATCTCTGCCTATGGAGAGCATCACTGACTGAATCCACCACTGATATAGGCCACTTCCAAAAAGGTTCCCAGACAATGATTGAGAATGACATAAATACTGAGGCAGACACACTCCTGTGAAATGCACAACTCATTCAAATGGCAACTTTGACTCAATAACTCCTAATCGACCTTGCAAAAAATGTCTTAGAATTGTACTGAAGCCTAAGACTTAACCTATCCAACTTTCCTCCCCAGAGGTCAGCCCTATAAAACATTACAACTCAATCTCATCAGTCTCAATCCCCTTTATTACACACAGACACTTTCCCCAGTCAACCTCTTACATGCCAAGATATGAATATTTTTAAATGAGGGTTAGAGAAGGTACAACTCTTTGTCAAAGAGTTCAAACTGGCACAAATAAATATGTTGTATTGCTCTTCACTATTATCCTCTGTACTGCTCTGTGCTCCTCTTAGGAAATGAAAAAAAAGAATAAAAAATAAAAATAAGACAAAAGAACAAAACAAAACTGGCAACTCAGGGTTGCCAGTACTGCATCACAGAAATGATGTGTAGTTAAGTAGCATCTGTCCCTGCTAGTCATTTCCAGTATGGTCTGCCACAGTCAGTCCCTACTAGGTCTCCCTCTCTCCCTAACTATTCACACAAGAAAGTTCTCCGGCCACTGTAGTCATTTGAGTTTGTGACAATGGCCTAGTACTCTCAATAAACTAAGATGCAAAGGTATCTTCTGGGAATGAGATCATAGGATGGGCTGAAGATTTAAATGACATAGAAAGTGTGGCTACCATAGGGATGGGGATGAAGAAAGAAGACTGTAGACTTTACAGGGACTTGGGGATTTGCAAAGCAAGGATGTCAGAAGAGCACAGAGTGCAAAGATTTACAGTTCATTAATGAAATAACTGGCTGCAGAATATGGCCTCTGAAGAGAAGCAGAAAAATTACAGAACAAGTACAGTGAAACAAGCAGATGGAGTCAAATCACTAAAAGCTGAAATAAGGACAAAGATTAAGTTCTATGTGGGGTGATAAATACAGAGGGTATATAGAAATGGATATTCCTATTTCTATCTACCTTCCCTGGAAGAAAGTACATGGGATTAAATTTATACTTTTCAGTTTGAATAAATAATTATTCCAGATACTGAATTTCCTGTAATAACTACCAAGTATTCTAATAAAATAGACATTTTAAATGCTTCTAGTAACCATTTCCTATATAATATATTTAAATTTTGTATTAGTTTGTTAGGACTGCCATAACAAATACAACAGAATGGATGGCTAAAATTCCAGGACTTTATTTTCTCACAGTTCTGGAGGCTGGGAAGTATGAAATTAAGGTGTCAACAGGGGTTGATTTCATTCTGGGTCCTCTTCCTTTGGCTTATAGATGTCTTCTCCCATTGTCTGCACATGGTCTTTCCTCTTTTCATAAGGACATTGTTTATATTGGATTAAGGCCTAACCATATAACTTCATTGGGAAGTTTAGTCAAATTTAGTCACATTCTGAGATGCTGAGATTTAAGACTTCAACATATAAATTTGGGGGGCACATAATTCAGCCTATAATAGGTATCCACTTGTATTTCAGAGTTTTTTTTTTTAATCACTTAAGAATGGATGATGCTGAAAATGTCTGAATTATTAAAAAAAATTCTAATTAGGAGCAAGGAGTTCTTTATATATTAGCAATTAACATTATGTTCAATCTCCATCTTCCTATAAGATGTAAGAAAAGGTAGCCTACATGCAAGCCTAGTAAAAGAAAAACAATGTCTACTTCATATTTCCAGGGTATGCAGATATTTGAAGAGTCATTTGGCAAATTGTCAAATTCATAGTTAGGTATATGCCCAGGAAAAATGAAAACAAATCCCCACACCAAAACTTGAACTTGAATGTTGAAAGGAATATTGAAAGGAATTCAATCATGAGGGACCACATATTATATGATTCTATTTCTATGAACTGTTTGGAATAAGCAAATCTGTGGAGATAGAGAGTAGATTAGTTCTTCCCTTAAGACAGACAAGTTGGAAAGACTATGAAAATTTCTAATGAGCATAAAGTTTCCCTTTAGGTTAAAGATGATGTTTTAAAATTCAATATTGGTGATGGTTGCACAACTCAGTGAATATACCTGAAACCATTGATTTGTTAATTTTTAAACACATAGATTCTATGGTATGTAAATTATATCTATAAAAGTTGTTAGTTAAAAAAAAAAAAAGGAAATCAGAGTTTGAGGAATTAATACAAATGTTGAAAAAAATTTACAGTCCAACCTTGAAAATAGTCAAAATGTCCAAAAAATTGGAAAAATAAAAAACTAATGTTATCTACATTTTTAATAATGTACTCCTGTCAAAAACAGCATTTACAGTTTATTAATCATAACATAGCAAAGTGTTCATGTCAGAATGGTAACTGAGAGAAGCAAGACAAAATCTTATCAATGATAAGTTCTATTTGTATTTAAAACACATAGCACAAATATCAATATGACAAAATATGACACCCCTAATATGAAGAACTTAAGAAACAAATGAGCAAGGGCACCTGGGTGGCTAAGTGGGTTAAAGCCTCTGCCTTCAGCTCAAGTTATGATCCCAGGGTCCTGGCGGGCTCCCTGCTCAGCAGGGAGCCTGCTTCCCTTTTTCTCTCTGCCTGCCTTTCTGACTACGTGTGATCTCTGTCTGTCAAATAAATAAATAAAATCTTTTAAAAAAAATAAGAAACAAATGAGCAAAGGAAAAAGAGAGGGAGAGAAACTAAGAAACAGACTCTTAATGATAAAGAACAAATTGATGGTTTTCAGAGGAGAAGTTAATGAGAGCGGATAGGAGAAATAGGGGATGGGGATTAAAGAGTACACTTACTACGATGAAAAAACAAGACAAGGGGTATGTGGGTGGCTCAGCAGTTAAGCGTCTTCCTTTGGCTCAGGTCATGTTCCCCAGGTCCTGGGATTGAGCTCTGTGTCAGGCTTCCTGCTCAGCAGGGAACCTCCTCCTCCCTCTCCCCCGTGCTCTTGTTCTCCCTTGTGCTCTCTTTCTCTCTCTCAAATAATTAAATAAAATCTTTATAAAAAAAGACAAAATGATATAAAGGATTAATATGCCAAAATATTATTAGTTGCTATCTGTGTGATAGTATTAGTGATGATTTTTATTTCAATTTTGTTTCATGTTTTCTAATTTCTTATAATATAAAATTTTAATAAAGAATTTTTAAACAAATAAAAATATTTTTTAATTATAGATTGAGATCTGTCATCAATAAGTGTTTGTTGAACTAATGACTAATACTCCTCAAACACATTTTAATAATGTTTAACTATTGAGCTGGTAGATATCTACTTTTTCATTCAATCATCACTATTTTAAGTTAGTAGAGATTCACATGAACACTGAGAAAAACTGAGTATGCAAATATACTCATTGGTATGCTGTATTGAATCTATATGTTCAATTTGAGCCAAATGAGATAAAAACATCAGTTCTTTTATCCCTAATACAATATTAAGGGAGAACAGTAAATGGAAAAAAAATAAGGCTACAGTCACTATTTAAATAAGGTTATTGATAAGAATAACTAATATATTTTAGCTCTTACCTCTACTAATCAGTATAATATATCACAGGTAACAAAATTTTTGAATCCTTTTATTCAGAATTTAAAAAATAACTTTTCATGTTAATTAGAATCCTGAATTACTGTGAAATCATCAGTGTTTTTAGTATCTTAGTATTTAATTTGTACAGGAAGTAGCAACCAAAATGGGGTCTCCCTGTCAATATCTGTTTTTCCCTTGAAGGAAAGAACAGATTCTATAACACAGTCTACTTTCTATGCTCAAACGATGCCAGTCTAATTCTGATTTTGTTCACATAGGTGTTAATAACTATTGACTAAGAAAATAGATGGTTTTAAAACAATAGCTTATAGGTTGCTATTGTTGAAGCTGTTAATATTAAAATTTGAACAGTCAAAAAGCTGGAAGTAGCCCAGAGAAATCATTATTCAGAAGAGTTCGTTTGTTTGTTTTAACTCTTTAAAAGACTCCAGAGCCAGAGAGTCATAATGCTTAAGTAATCTATTCTGGTATTTAATACACTTACAATCAAGTTCCATTTCTGGTTCCATCTGAGTTTTTCCCTACTTAATTTATATCTAGCTCCTCTTATTCAGTCCTCAGTAAAATTAAATAATAAATAAATGAAACAAATAAACTTCTAAGCTAAAGCAATCAACTTTGTTTCTCAACATAGTCCCAAATGAATTCACTGACAGAATGTTTTACTCATAGCAAATGATGGGAGGTTGGAAGAAGATTTGCATAATTGCTCTTGTGCACCATAGTAGGCATAAAGAACTGGTAATTGTTGCCAGCTACTTCAGAGCTCCCTTTCTGGCCACAAATCTCTGTCAAGGGACACTTGATGCAATGCTAGAACTCATTCTAAGCGTAGTTAACATCAGTCAACATTTAGCCTGCATTGGTGACAAAAAGGAAAGTAACCAGACTAATAATTGTTTGTGTTACACATCTTCGTATCCCCCAGGCATTCCTAGACAGGTATAAGAATTTTCTTGAAAGAACTTTTCTTAAAGAGCTTTTGTGCCAGGGAGTTGTCAGTAGAAGATTTAGTGTAAGTTAATATTACATGGAGACTTTCCCAGACACTGGTCAAAAACTGTAAAAAGGGGTTGTAGGGAGCTGCTGGCTTTTCTTTAAGGATTTAAGCCATAAAACAGTAGTTACCCATATGGTAACATCATTGATAACCTGAACCAGCCATCAAAATTTATCTCTTAGACAATAATATGTGTTGATAATATGGATAAAACATATATAATACTTTGAAAAACAGCCCCTAATGTACTACTAAATGATCCCCACCAAAGGATATTGAGCCCCTTTTTAATCCTTTCCCTATGAGTATGGGCTGTGCCTCGTTGCCAACTTCTAATAAAGAGAATGTACCAAATGTGATGAGATATCCTTTCTGAGATTGGGTTACTAAAGGTCTGGCTTTCATTATGTGTGTGCCATTTCTCATTGTATTGTTTACTAGCTCTCAGGGAAGCTAGCAATCATGTTGTGAATTGCACTGTGGCGAGGCCCACATGATCAGAAACTGAAATCAGTTTCAGTGAGGAGGTGTGACCCTCTGTCAAATAGCCCACAAGGAACTGAATCCTGCCAACACCCATATGAACTTGGAAGCGAACTCTCCCTAGCTGAACGTCCTGAGGAGACTACAACAAGGTGTCTAGCCAACACCTTGATTGAAACCTCATAAACTGACCCGAAGAAACTATAAGATAATACATGTTTATTGCTTCAAGTTGCTAAATTTCGGTAATTTGTTATGTAGCAATAAATGATACAAATATAGTGGGATAAATTATTTTTTTCTTTCTCCTTCCCCTTCTCCTTTTAGAATGATCATCATTGTTTCCCTTGGTCACCCCTCAAATGAGGCTGTACTAGTGGTCTTCTGTCGCTAAGTTTAGCGGGGACAATCCTAACCTTGGTGAATATAGCATCATCATTCCCCCAAACTCCAAGTCCTGAAACTGTCAAGTATCTTTTCCAATCATCACCACAATAGGATTACAATTCTCATTAGGAAATTACCAGGGTTCTGATGTTGGCTACTTCATCACTGGTATTCAATTCATGGTTTATGTCAATCCCAAGGGCAAAAACTCAAATGCAAATCCTGAATGAAGAATTTCATTTGTGCATCTTGAAGTAACCAACTCTCCCCTGTATCCATATTTTATTCACAAACCCACTTTCTTCACTGTTAAAATGAAAGTACCACCTGCCTCAACAAATTATTTAGATGAATAAAATGGCATAAATACAAAAATGTTTCCTAACCATATTTGGGCAATGTAGTAAGTGTTCAATAAATATTAAGGATTTTTTAAGTGTTATATTAATTTTTCTTTCTCCTCAAACTTCCTCTTCCTAACCCACAGTAGGTAATTAGTTCCAGTTCTAGTCTTTCTACTTTAGCCAAGTCTTTATTCTAAAAGTAGTAAGGAATTCATGGAAATAATTAGTTCTTTATTCTTCTCAAATGATCTGCTCACTACATCCCAAAGGATCTGCTTACTTACACCTCAAAGGACCTTCTTACTACACTTACTAATTGCTTCTGGTGAAGAAAAAGTCAAATGATAAAAAGAAATTAAAGATCTACTGTTTATGACTAGTCTAAAATCAATGAAATAATTTTCATTTTTCTCTAAAATTGTCTACTTGATTAAAAACTAACGACCAATAATCTCAGAAACTGAATCAAAGGTCCTTTTTTTTCTCTTCTTAAAGAAAGGGTGTCAAAAAGAAAAATAGACTAACATTTTATTGGTTTTCTTAAAATAAGGAAAAAAACACTTTTTCAAGGTTAAAAACACTTTCTTAAGGTCACAATTAACGGAGTTAATGGTATCAATGTACTTAAGCTAAAGGAGACCTCAACATTATCATTTGACCTTACAGCATAAACAGGACTGAGTCTCTGGGAATAAACAGGTAAAATGTATTGTCTAAAAATCAAAGTACAGAGAAACCTGAAAAACATCCAGAAGACTGACTTATCTAAAAAATAGTTTCTTCATATCTATTTAGTGCTGCTTTAGTTGTATTTATGGTATTGGATTAAGATACTGTGCTTTCCTCAAACAGCGTAAGATAACTTGTACATCTCTTAGCAGCTATTAATAATTTACTGTGAATTAGTATAGCTAGGTCTTTTGAGAATAGGTTTCGTGTTAACTTGGTTTTGATAAGGAAAAGAGTACAGGAATATATTGGAGTATCAAATATAAATGCAGCTCTGCTGAAAAGAATCCTGAGCCACTGAAAAGAAATATAACAGCATATGTTGACTCAGGAGAGGGATAAAGAAAGGTGCCCAAACACAGAAATGATATGCTTCATGTGAATATATCTAAAGTTGGTATTGACACATTTTACTTTCACCAGGAGTGTTAACTGCCCAAATGAGAAGTTTCCATGAGACTTGCTTCTGTGATTTTCCCAATGACAGAGAGAATAATATAAATTCCAAATAAGTTGACCGAAGTCTTAATCTTAGCAGATAATCATTGTGCATCTTCTGGGCTTTTGGTTTCTAGCAATCTCTGGGGAGTTCAGATGTCTGAGAATGTCTGTTTATGTTTTGAGTTCAGAAATTATCCAAAAATGATTTGTGATATATATACAATAATTTGTTTAACTTATAGTTCCCTATCTATGCATGATACTTGTCTATGAGGGTTGTTGAAGTTTTTGTTTCCTTGTGATAGTTACTATTTTGCCTCTTGAAAGATATACTGGCAATAACCATGTACAAATACATACAAAATGCTCACATGATTTGAAAATACAGTCTTGAAGCAAGTTTGAAATGACAACACAAAACAGTATTGGTTCACTGTCACAAGAACTAGAAAAAAATGAACCAGTACTAAAAATTCACTTTGTAGCCAAGGAAATGGTTTTCATAAAATTGAAAAAATGTCCCAAAGCAACAGTATTATATTTAAGCTATTGCTGTTACTGACATAAAAAGAATTCTTTTTATAATTCTTCTATGGTCTTGCTTGGTGACAAAATGGTTATTAAAAAAATTTTGTGAATAGCTGTCTTCTAAGTCTCCGGGGAAAGGGAAAGACTCTCACTTGGTCGCCTGCTTCAGTTCTTTTTTTTTTTTTTTTTAAAGATTTTATTTATTTACTTGAAAGAGAGAGAAATCACAAGTAGGCAGAGAGGCAGATGGGGGTTGGGGGAAGCAGGCTCCCTGCTGAGCAGTGAGCCTGATGCAAGGCTCGATCCCCTGAGATCCCCTGATATTATGACCTGAGCCAAAGGCAGAGGCTTCACCCACTGAGCCCAGGTGCCCCTACCTGCTTCAATTCTTAAATGGATTTAAGGTCACTTGATTCAATGATTCAGTATATGAATCAGAATAAAATATGACCTTCTACAAGCACAAATTTGCAGAAGTGCAATGTAGTTTATCAAGTAATACCAACAATGTCCAAATAAAATTTTGTATCAGTGGTTATAGGTATAAGATGGCATAGTGTAAAAATTGGAAATAGGATACTTAATTACCATATAACTTCTTGATCTCTCTGGGTTTCAGTTTCCTTATCTGTAACAAGAGGGAATGCTACTACATGGAACCAAATGTTCCTTCTAGTTCTAACATTTAACAATATATGTAAATGTTGTGGAACTTCATATAAATAGGTGACAGTTAAATGTGTAAATGAGGCAACAGTATTTTGTCATACATTCTCCTTCACTTTATTTTATTGATAGACTTTATTTTTTAGAACAGTTTTAGATTCCCAGATAAACTGAGCAGAAAACTCTCATGTGCTTTTTCCTCTCATACACATGCGGCCTCCCCCACTGCCAAGATCTCATACTGAAGTGGTACATTTGTCACTACTGATGAACCTAAATTGGTATATCCATAGTTTATATTAGAACCTATAGTTCAGATTAGGGATTACTCCTGGTGTTGTATATTCCATGGGTTTTAACAGAAGTTAAAAGGACAAGTTCTTTCAATGTTTTGTCTTAATGGCCAGATCACTATGTGATGGTGTAAAAAAGCATTAAAACATTCCCCATAGTGAATGCCAAGCAATGGCATCTAAATAATAATTTTTGATGCTCTCTTATAAAAACAGAACTAACAAACAAAAACCCTACAGATCCTCCACACATGTATTACCTCAGAAACTATTCCTTGTTTGCCTTTTTTCTCTATAGAAACTTAGCTATGATATTCTACACCTAGGAGATAGCAATTAACATTTGTTAATATTGAGTTGGATGATTCAAATTTGAACAAAAGAGATAAAAGATGAAAACAGGAATATGAGCTTGAAATTTTCAGTTAAATAATCATTCTTTGAAAGATCTTGTATATGCCATTCCACACCGTAAAGTCTCTTTACACTAAATGTGACAACTTTCAAATAATAATAATAATAATAATAACTATTCTCTGAATAGAATGTCCTCTCTCTTCAAGCAATATCTTATTATGTGATTGTTATAAAAACTTATAAATACCCTCAAGGGAGGGGAGAGGCAGACTGGATAGAGCATTACTTACTGAAGATCACATAACTAACTGGAGCAATGGGCCTTGTTTTGAAGGAATTTCTCCTAAAACACATTCTTCAAAGCATCAAATTCAATATTCATTCATTAGGAGGAATATGACCCAGTGGGCAAGGATTTTCAAAGCTTATTTTTTTTTCTAGTGGAATGGGACTTTTCCAGTAAAGTGATAAAAATGCTTTGAACATTTTAAACCTAGCCACAGGGTCTTCTTTCTCCTGTGGATACTATCCAGAATTGCCTCATCTGGTGAAAGAAATCCTTTCACTGCAGAAAACTTTAATTCATTAGGACCAAAACCCAGCAGGATTGAAATCTGTTAATCCTCATGAAATGCACAGGTTTGGACAATGTATTTATCCCTGTAAAACTGTGGTAATAAAATCCTGTGACATAAATTATAATGGTTATACTCAAGAAATGATTCTCCTTCACACCATCTCCTTATTGTAATGGGAAGGTTTTGTTTGGTTTGTTGTTGTTTAGAATAAGGATCTAATGTGCCCTTCCATTCTGTCATCTTTATCTTTGATAGATTCCTAAAGTAGGGATTATGTCACAGAAGTGAATGCCCATTAAGGGAAGAAGAAGAAATAGAATATCTTCAAAGAGAACTAATAGTGAAAGAACTTATGATCAGGTAAAACATAATGGCCATGGTGGAAAAAAAAAAAAAGTTGATGTGCCAAAAACTGGTTTCTCTCCTTTGTTCAGGAGCAATCTAGACATTTGCCTTCCTTCTTCCCTGAAGGGACTTCACTCAACAAAGCCAGAAAACTTATATATTGTATATAATGCTGTCATAAATCAAGTGGCTGCCACTTCTTCTGATCCTAATACATTTTCATAAAACACAATTAGTAAAGGACCGGATTGTGAAATAGACCAAAGCATAAAAGGCATGCACAGAAGTGGTTGGAGGTTCTTATTACCACCACTGCCATCATCATCACTAGTATTTTACTTGGTTCCTTATCTATATACTGTCTGCTGGCCCCTAGGTTTACATTTAATGACTTCAAATTGCTGGTGATATTTTTAATGTTTAAATATCTGCTTGAGGCACCTAGGTGGCTCAGTGGGTTAAGCCTCTGCCTTCGGCTCAGGTCATGATCTTGGGTCCTGGGATCAAGTCCTGCATCAGGCTCTCTGCTCAGCGGGGAGCCTGCTTCCTACCCCCCCTCTCTGCCTGCCTGCCTCTCTGCCTACTTGTGATCTCTCTCTTGATCTGTAAAAAACAAAAACAAATAACCAAAATATCTACTCTCCCTGCTGTTCATTATCATCATAATTAAATCCATCTTTACTACGGAATTTTACTAAACTACTCTCTCTGTACCGAAGAAGTTAAGAAACAACTGTTCTATACAGATTGCTGAACAGAAAGTATAATGTAGTCAAGAGAACAGAAAAGGAAATCTTCTCTAATTACAAGCTGAAATACAGCTTCCAGGGCACATGTGTACATACATACATATTACATATACATATCACATATGTGTATTTTTACAATTTAGTACTTTCTATTATTAGGTATCACTACTATTTTCACAGCTCCCATATATATCAAGCACTGGGCCAAGCATTTGCATACATTAATCTTAATATTCCCATACCCCATAAAGTGAGGCAGCTGAGCCTCAGGAATATCAAGTAACTGACATCACGGGGTAGTAAGAGGGTGAACTGGCACCAGAATCCGAGTTGTTGCAAAAGTCTTGCCTATTCCTATTATATGTTTTCCTGCCCCCAGGTCTCCAACCCTCTGTTTTCAAAGTAAGTTTTGCATTGCTGTCTTCTGATGAACAATAGGGATTTAGATACATTCTTGAACATTCTAATTTTATATGATTATTCTATATGCCTACATCCTTATACATTAAGAGGAAAAAGATTTTCTAAAGACAATTTCTTCCTATGAATTGAATTTAAAAATATGGAAGATATGATATAAAGAATACAAAGTTTTGACTAACAACCAGGAATTTCTCTGGGGAAAAACTACGTTGATGCAAAATAAGTTTATAATGATATTATTATTGGAAAGCTAGAAATAGAGAGTGTACTACTCTTTGCAAATAAAAATATCCTCTGTCGTGGTACATTCTACGAAACTTAACCATTTTGCGGCCACTATAAAGCCTCAGAGAATGAATTCAATTTATGCAAATAATCAGTTTACCCTTAAGAAAAGAGAGATTTACTAATGATCTAACCAGGACATTTACAACACCAAATGTTTTAATATCATATCACATAGAAATTTTCACATACTTCCAAAAATCATTATGAAGTCTTTAAAAGAATCAAATATGTGATAACAGCTGAAACAAGGGATTATGTGTACTTATAAAAAATATATGCATATATACATGACATCTTTTCAAGAAGTTCAAGTTTTTTTAGTTTTGCACTGACTAAATCCTATATGATGAAATTCTAAAGAATAAGATGCATGTAATTAAAAGGGAGGGTAGATTATGCATGGTAGGATAGTGAGCCTTCCGTGTATAATGAGGTTTGATCAAATAGCCTTGCTTGATCAAAAATCACATTGTGATTTTGGCAAAATTTACATATTGCTCAAAAAAATATACTATATTTGTCTGAATTTCCTTTTAAGAAAGGTCCTTTTTAAAATGTAGGAAGTTTGGCCTGTATATGATTCCATTTGACACAAACATTTGATACAAAACATTTGATACAAAATTTACTTAAGAAAAGTCATCTTTGAAATATTTGTGAAGATCCCCAGTAATTCATTATATTGTAGCCAGGAATTTCATTAACACATGATTAAACAAAATGTGTTTAATCAGCTGAGGGGGAGGGAGAAGCTTACAACCAAAATTCCACATGCTGATGCGTAAAGATGTTTTTAAGATTATAAATCAAAGAACTATCTGCTTTTTAACATTAGATAAAATGAACTCTTCACAAGTACTGAAAAAATACTGCAAACATATATGTACATCTTCAGCACTAAAACCTTAATATGGGAAGCATATGATTTAGCTCAAGGAGAGGTAGAGAAATTTGCTTTTATAAGTTTAGACACACAAGTATAGAATTATAGATCTAAGTATAAATCCAAAAAGTATATCTAATGCTTATACTATGTCTGAACTTAGCAATTAGCACGCGCGCGCGCGCACACACACACACACACACACACACACATTTTCTTCAATATATTGGGCAGTGTCTACCATCAATTTCCAATCAGACATTTATATTAGCTACAGGGAAATGTCAATGTCTGATCTTTTTTCAATATTTGCTAAAACAAGATGATAAGATAAAATCTGACTCCAAAATAATACATACCATATTCAAAAGTAATTTAAATGACACAGCATTTATAATTGTTCACTTATTTGGAATTCGTTTGCTACTATCTATATTAGAATAGATAATTATTCTTAAAATGTTTTAAATTATATTGTGTTTTACATATATAGTCAATCAAAATGTTTTGTATATCTTTATATCCATAATTGAATAAAAGTAAAAGTGTCATTTTAAAAATTACAATAAAAATGAAGAAACCAAATGCCAATTGTGGCATTTTAATGTCCCTGCAATTTAATGCTATACTTTAGGAAATTTTTACTTGATTTTTTTCAGGAAAACATACTTAGAACAATTTGTATTAGGCTTAAATATTCATTACTAATTTGCTTTCTTATTCCACATCTTGACTATCAGAGTACAGAGGGAAAGGTTATACTGCCATCAGGCATAATAAATCAAGTAAAAACATCATACATAAATCATGAATAAAAAACTATTTACCTGCATGGAAATCTATCCCAACAGCAAATGAAGTTCCTGATATAGGCATCAAAGCATCCATTTTGTCAGTTGGTTCCAGAGGTATTCCCCTGATTCCTTCATGAACAGAGTACATAAGAAATGACTCTATACCTAATTGAAAAAAAAAAAAAAAAAAAGAAAAAGAAAAAGAAAGAAAGAAAAGAAAAGAAAAAAGAGAAAAAAGCCCCAAGTGAATATTTAAAATTAAAATCATTCTACTAACATCATTTCAGTCTTAATTTTTTCATAGAACATGTTCCTTAGCCTTTTAAAAATGTTTAACTGAATACTACATTTCTGACTAGTTGAAAGGTAAATAGATTAGTGGCTCTCAAATTTGAGTATGCATCAGAATGTTCTAGAGGACTTGTTAAAACACAAGGTCCCCAACCCAGAGGCCTGATAATTTGAATTTTTGGAAAGTTTCCAGGTAGTGATGGCACTACTGGTCTGGGAACCATACTTTCATAAACACAGAGGCAGGTAATTTTGGAAAACATACCTGGCCTCACAACCCAAAATTCACTCCCTTTTTTCTAATACCCTTATCTTATTGCTTATATATGATAATAAACTTTGAGAGTATATATGATTTTACATAGCTACAGAGTTGTTAGTTTTCTTTTTTTTTTAAGTATAGTTTTTTATTTTTTATAAACATATATTTTTATCCCCAGGGGTACAGGTCTGTGAATCACCAGGTTTACACACTTCACAGCACTCACCAAAGCACATACCCTCCCCAATGTCCATAATCCCACCCTCTTCTCCCAAACCCCCTCCCCCCAGCAACCCTCAGTTTGTTTTGTGAGATTAAGAGTCACTTATGGTTTGTCTCCCTCCCAATCCCATTTTCTTTCATTTATTCTTCTCGTACCCACTTAAGCCCCCATGTTGCATCACCACTTCCTCATATCAGGGAGATCATATGATAGTTGTCTTTCTCCGCTTGACTTATTTCGCTAAGCATGATACGCTCTAGTTCCATCCATGTTGTCACACCAGTCAGAATGGCTAAAATCAACAAGTCAGGAAATGACAGATGCTGGCGAGGATGCGGAGAAAGGGGAACCCTCCTACACTGTTGGTGGGAATGCAAGCTGGTGCAACCTCTCTGGAAAACAGCATGGAGGTTCCTCAAAATGTTGAAAATAGAACTGCCCTATGACCCAGCAATTGCACTATTGGGTATTTACCCTAAAGATACAAACGTAGTGATCCAAAGGGGCACGTGTACCCGAATGTTTATAGCAGCAATGTCCACAATAGCCAAACTATGGAAAGAACCTAGATGTCCATCAACAGAAGAATGGATCAGAGCTGTTAGTTTTCTAATAAAGTTATTCTTCTTAAATCATTTTGAACACTAAAAGCATACCAAGTAGTTAATTTTTGCTAATACCTTGCTGTTGTAGCTTCAAAAGTATGTTCTAAAATATGCACAGACATAAAAGCTGACTACCAGAAGTCTGCATCCTGATACTTATGAATTTTTCTAATACGTCAGAACATGTTTTTCGGCACATATTTTCTGAACTTTTTTTTTTTTTTTTTTTGCAAGAGGTAAGTAAAAGATTCAATTTGATTCTTCTAGAAGCGGGGGAAAGGAGTTCATCTTCTTCTTCTTTTTCTTTTTTAAGATTTATTTACTTGAGAGAGAGAGAGTGGGCATGCACGTGTGCGGGTGGGGACAGAGGGCATGGAGCTGGATGCTAGCTAGATTCCATGGCCTTCAGATCACAACCTGAGCCAAAACCAAGAGTCAGAGGCTTAACTGACTGTACCACCCAGGTTTAAACCTGTTTTTTACTAAAATTAAGTCATGATCATTGGATAAAAAGATCATTCTAGAATCAAATTTCTTTGGAACTAAGAACTAGAATCTATGAAATGTGAAATAGGAAGATGGGTGTTTTAGGTTTTAGTTCTTTGGCAATGATCTTCTCTCTCAGCTAAGCAAATCTAAGCCCTCACCACTTCTCTTGTATTTTTTTTTCAAACAGGTAAAAGAATAACTGAATTCAGATTGAATCGTAATAGTAACCAGTCACTGCTTTTTACTTCAGCCCTTGCTTATTCAAGTTGAAAGTAGTTTCTACTGGGCTTGGTTAAAAGTTTGATAATAAACTGCAGTTCTGGAAAATAACTAATTATAACCTTTAAAGAGCAATAATACTTAAAACTTTTTAGATAGTAACAATCTTACATATATGAGACTAAGCAGTGAACCATTGTTCTAATAAGACACTAATATTATTTTTTCTATTTTTAAACTAATTTTTGTTGCCTAAAATTTGCATTGATAAAATAAATGCATCAGAATTAAATTTTCCAAGATCTTATACCTTGACATGACATGCGGTTCTTTTGGAGATAATATCCCACTGTACACATGCAAGTCCTTGTGGTTTCAGATGTTGGTAAACAAAGTTGAGAGCATCCGCCATTATTTAGTTGGCAAGAATTGCTGCCTGCATAGGAGGAAAACAAGCAAAAGAAATATTTAAGAAAAATAAAAAGAGTATCATTCAATAACAATAATTTGAACAAATATTTATACTTTTGTTGATTTATAAATGCAGCTGCTTCATAGAGATTAGTATGATGTTTTACTGTCTTGAATAATTTGAAATGGCATATTGCAGTTGAAGTCTGCCTACCCAAAAAACGTAAATGGAGGTCTGATGTGTGGCAGAGTGATTATCCACAGCAATACTATAATTAATTTATAGTATCAATTAAACTTTGATTACAATTCAAAGTTGCTTAGAGACTAGATCTTAATTATTCCCACCACAAAAAAAAAATGATAATATATGATGTGATAGAGGGGTTAGCTAATGCTAAGGTGGTAATCATATTGTAATATATAAATGTATCAGATCAGCCCTTTATATACCTTAAACTTAAGTAATTTTATATGTCAATTAGATCTCAAAAAATAAATTTTAAAATAAATAATTAGAAAAAGTTTTTTAAAAAGCAAATGACAAAGCATGAGAAGATTCAGGGCTACAGAAAAGCAAGTGAAATTGGTTTGTCATGAATGCTGTCAGACTGGCAATATTTTAAGATCACAGAAACTAGGAAATATTGTATTATGATTTTTATTATGATATTTCATTTCAACTCTATAGTTACTTTCTTTTCAAGAATATTTTATCCAAATGTGTCAAATAAATAGCTGTTAATTTTACTACTAACTCAATGTGAAAATTATGCCATTAAAAGAAAGGAGGTATATACATATTTAAATAATTTATAAAGCAAGGAAATAAATTTTGCTAATCCTAGGAACATAATTCTCCCAAAATATATTTAAAACACACCCGTAAGAGTCATCTAATTAATTGGCATATTAATTCAACTTATTCCTGTGTAGCAGCAATGACAAATATTAGTCAGGTAATCACAGGTAGGCATTCTATAAAGATGTTCCATTGAATTTACTAGGCCCAATGTGCTAATTAAAGCCGGTAGTGTGACGTTAAGAAATTTACAGTCTTATCCAGCAAGTTCATTAAATATCCCATTTTTACAACATTTTTATTATTCGAGGACATGCAGTACCGTTTACTGGATGTTCAAGCTCTAATACGAAGTGCAGTAAATCCAGTGAGAATTACAAAGCGTGATGAAAGGTATATATCAATAGTGCTCTATGGAAAATTCAAAATACCAATGCAGCTCATTATTTCTCATCTCCTGAATTCAAAATAGTCTGATGGGATTTAATTGTTCAATTGAAGCTGTAGTGAGTTCTGTCACTTTTGAAGTGTGAAATACGCTCAACTTGGGAGATTTCTATTTGCAATAAGTATCTTTGCCTAACAAACAATGAATTGATGTAGGAAAAAATATTAGAATGGTTTTAAAGACAGTAATTTAGGTAGTGATTATCTGGTACATTTGAAATACCAGCTTGGCTTAATATTCTGCAATGAGACTGATGTTCAAACTTCATGCCCCAATTCCCCAGTGGAGGTAGAGAGTCCACTTGACTAACGAGAAGTCTCAGCTCTCTAGTGATCTACATCAAAAGTGATAAATGAAGTAGCTAATTGTACTTTGAAATCAAAGAGGTAGTAATGTTAACACCTTAAATAATTCCAAATTGCTCATATTTCATACTAATGAAGCTTTTAAGGTACCTGCCATGATTCTGTTAATGTGATTCTCTCTAATACAGATGCTTTCATCAGCACATTCTTTTAGTAAAAATAGTATTTGTACTGAATTTTAAGCTTAGTCATATTATACAATTAATTCCCAAGTATTACAGGTCCTCGTCAAGTTAGGAATATTTTCACAACATGTAAAATACTCAAATCTACCTGTAGGATTAAACATTTACAAGATGAGGAAAATTTTGTTAGCTTGAGTAAAAAAGTGAGCCAAACATAATACAAGAAAGTTTTCCTCCAATAAACGTTTTGGTGTTGTATCTGGGAAAACACTATAAATTATATTAATTTACAATATCAAGCAAACCATGTGCTTTTTTCATATTTTGAAAAAGAAGGAATAAATTTTTCAATGTCCTGTTTGGAAACAATATATCTCTCCCTCTGTTGTATTTTCTAATGCGGTTTCAGATATAATCACATTAAGTACAGACTATGAACTAAAGTTTACCACAGTACTATAAGCTTTTATACTTTGCAAATATATTCTATTAAAATCCACAAAAAATGTCATGGTATTTTATTTATTGAGTACCAATGTTTTATTCTCAATGATATAATCTATTCCCTATGGCTTGAATGCCAGAAAAATTATTTTGATTACAGATTTGCTAGTCAAAATGCTCCTGTTCATTATTATATATATATATTTTTTAAATGTCAGAGGGGCACCTAGTTGGCTCACAGTCTGTTAAGCCCAGACTCTGGATTTTGGGTCAGGTAATGATCTCAGGGTTGTGAGATCTGGTTTCGTGTAGGCTCCCCACTAGGGGTGGAGCCGCCGTGAGATCCTCTCTCTCTCTCTGTCCCCCATCTCCCTCTCTAAAAAATAAATAAATAAGACTTTAAAAATTATTATTGTTATTTTTTTAAATCAGAGAGCGAATACAGATTTTTGCATAAAGTACAGGTATTAGTGTCTTCTAAACCATGAAAGAAGTCCAGTAATCACTTAATTATTTGTTTGTTTGTTAAAGCAATTATTTTCTTTCTTTTTTTTTTTTTTCCATGAAATTTCAGGAATGATTTCATACTAGAATTTGACCCATGCTCTGTCCAGGGAAGGCAACCATGAATCTGGTCTTCCTTTTATGTCTGGATGTGCAGGTATGGCTCCCAATTGGTATTGCCAATAAATTCTGTCAATTGATGTTTGTTACCTATCTTCAGAATTAGTGATCCTCTTGGTTCACTAATTATGTCTCTACTGTTCTCTGCTTTGGTCTATATGCCCAGATCCTTCAGATGAAAATTCCTTTACATTTTCTTGAATGTTTTTCCTAAGAAGAAAAGTATGTGAAGCTAAGGATTTCCATAGCAGAGACTAAAGTAAGAAAGTAAAATACAGAAAAATATTTTTTCTAAGAAAAGAGTTCTGCTAATGTCATGGGTCATGAAGCAAAAACTAAGAAAGGACTAGCAGGTGTGGGGCTGTCCTGGCTGGCATCACTAAAGTAATTGCCAATTTGGGCAATGTGACAAGTCCACCTATGTAAACCATCTGTTCCTTCTCTCACTCCATTTCACTGCACACCATTTGGACAAGCAAAAACAAAAAAGCAAAATGCTTAGAGCCAAACAATGCAGTGCTTTTGGATGCAAAATTCTTACGTTGACATAGTCCATTTGAAGTCCCCTCATTCATTCAGTTTTGGGGCTTAATTATACACTGTCTGTTTCTGGCTGGGATTTATTTTTCTCATTCTTACATTTTTAAATCAAGAACTAGATAAGACCTCTTTGAAGACCTGACAAATTAAGATTCCTTGGGAGCTCTTGCTAACGTTTTGAAAACTCATTATATACCTTATGTTAAGGGCATTTCTTCTGCAGTAATAAGGAGCATTTGCTCCTTATTTATTTATATTTTTTAAACTAGAAGCAAAATACAAACCTTTCACTTGTTGAATTGAGAAAATAATATGAAAAGAAGAGAACATTATATATTCAAAAAGTGGCACAAATTCATTACAGTGTGACTTGCCTTGCTGTGCTTCTTTATCATACACTTTCATATGAACAACCCCAGAAGTCTTATTTCGCAGGACAGTGGGGTTTCTTCCATCTCTTTTGCTGCAGGTTCCCAGCTGAGCTAAGTTTTGGTCTGCCCACCACAGTTTCTTATCTGTAAAAGTGAAAAGATTTCTTCTATGAAAAAGATATTCATCTTATTAAATAATATAAACAGCTATTAAAGTATAATACTTTTGATTTCTTTTGTTATATTCCCAAATTCTGTTTCTAAGGGAAACAATGAAATCACTCTCACTCTTTTAAAAATACAAACCACAGTAATATATTATTGTTTAAATTTTCCTCCCTCCTCCCCAATTAGAGGCTCTTGCCTTAACTTTTCTTTTTCTTAAAAGAAAATTTCACACACCATATAAATAAAAGCATATTCGAATTAATATAGAATTCAGATTATATTATTTACATACTTAAACATGATCACAGTAGTACTGTATTATATCTGTAAATGAACAGCAAAATCCAACCAAATATCCAAGCAAAACTTATAAAAAAAAAAAAAGACTATACTCTTAGTTTGCAATATGGAAACTTTTAATAATTTGTACTCCCTACTACTGAATTCCTCATAGTAACATCTTTTATTTTTTTGCATGGCTCATGCCCCTCTCTTCAAAATTTTAATAATGTAAACTGCTCAGTGTGTGTGTTGAGTGCATGTATTGAATATTTTTTGTGGAGTGCATGTATTGGATATTTCTCTTAGAAGAGACACTGCAATGTGCCACAGATTTAAAAAAAAAAAAAAAAAAGAGTCTTGACCTTAAGGAAGCTAGCATGCTGATGAAAATGATACATTTATTATTATTTTATTTCAAATTATTATACCAAAACTAGAAAGAATCTATTAACATTCTCATTTTATAGATGAAACATCTAAGATTCATAGAGATTAACTATCTTAATCAAATTTATATATTTGGTCTTCCTATCTCCATAATTTGGTTCTTTCTAAGACTCCATACTGAACACATAAATTTTTAGAAAGGCAATAATTTTAAGAAAGGCAATAATTCAAAATAAAGTTCATAATTATAAAGGTTTTGAACAATTTAGACTTTTCTTGAAAAAGCTAATTACTCACAATTGGGACCACCTCAATTTCTACCTAGAAGTTAAAGGTTATTTAATTGTATGAACAAAACAAAATAATCTTTTCTTTCACCATACATTTATTCTTATTCAAATTCTACTATATTTAGACTGAACCAAAGCCTAGTTTCAGATATCGCAAGGAGAGTAATACAGACATCAACAATGATAATCCCTTACCGAATTTGATTTTGTACAATGCACAATTCTAAACACTACAGATTACTTCATTTAATCTTCACAACAATTTTATTAGGTAACTACTACTATTATTAAACCATTTTGCCGAAAAACACTGAGACAAAATGAGGTTAAATAGTTTTCCCTAGGTCATACGATAAATAGGAGCCTCAAATTATAGAACAAACCCTAGTTTTAGAGCCCATGGTATTAAATTAACTCTAATGTCCTCTTTCATTGATAGATGTTTAGTTTTCTCTCTCTTACATAGATATATATATAGATATATATCTATATATATATACTCACTAATCTAAGTGCATATGATTAGTGAGTAGCCCACTCATGTAGGTTTTGGTTTACACTCCTGAATTGACATAATAAGACCAGAAAAATTTCCTGTGAAGAAAATGAGTAAAGACTTTTTACTGTAGGGGTGCCTGGGTGGCTCAGTTGTTAAGCGTCTGCCTTCTGCTCAGGTCATGATCCCAGGGTCCTGGGATCAAGCCCCATATTGGGATCCCTGCTCAGCAGGAAGCTTGCTTCTCCCTCTCCCACTCTCCCTGCTTGTATTCCCTCTTTGACTGTGTTTTTCTCTATCAGATAAATAAATAAAATCTTTTAAAAAAAAAGACTTTTACTGTAGAGACTTTATTAAAAGTTGTACCGTATAGTAAATTAGACTGGATACATGTGTGTTCCCTTTCAATTCTTACAATATGTCACTGTGATAGAAATACAGAAACACAAAGCAGAAAAACCCATGTATAAACTCATAAAATAAACAACAGAGTTGGGGCATATGAGTAATGTATAAAAGATGGTATATAAGTGGAAATGGGAAAATGGGCAAATAGGCTAAGTTGCAACCTGGATCATGATTTTTTTCTCACTCTCAATTTTCATTCATTCATCACTCAATTTTATTATACTCCAATGAAAAAAAAATAAGATAAAATAAAATCTGATTTTTAATCCCTTTCCATAGAACTCGGGATGACCTTGATTTCAGCTTGTAAATAATACAATGGGAGTGTTAATAAAAGCTAAAAATAGAATAATCAAGTGAAGATATTTTTATATGTAATATCACCTACTATCACCATCTCCCCAAACCCTTGCACTGAGTTTACAGAGGTTTAGTAACTGATAGAAGTCTCAATTAAATATATAACCATAGCTCTTTTTAAAAATGCTCAGCAAAGAGGTTTGGAATATGAAGTTTGATGCCCTGAATAATGTTCTCTTCATTTTAGCATTGGGGGACCCAAAATCTGACCCCTAGCTCTCCAAAAAAGCAAAATCTGCAAGCACAGTGTCCAATTCTATGCAGAGCTCCCAATGAGAAATCCCCTCCCCAAAAAGATATGGAAAAAAAATATTTTTATTTTCATGAAGGAGGAGGAAACCCATGATAGACACCCAGCTCTATTTTGTTAGACATTATGAGAAATCAAGAATCTCCAGTTCAATGAAAAAAGCCAGTAGAGTAAAAAATAAACACTTAGACAGACATAAAGACACATAACCATAATTAAAAAAAAATCTTAAAAAATTATCAAAGGTATTCAAATCATGTCTTGTTCTAGAAAAATTAAAGATGCTGAAACAAGGAACAATGAAAGACAAACTCTTAGGACATTAAAAAATACATGGTTGAGAAAATCTTCCATAATACAGAGGAAAAGGCAAATAGATAACATGGTAAAAAAGGAAGGACAAGTTGACTCTTAGTCTTAAACATCACATAGCCAGCATCACAAATCTGACAAGGAATCACTGGATTCTCCACTGCTATGCATTTACAGGAAAAAAAAAAAAAATCAGCCAGTTTTACATAAGGGTGTCATTAACTGAACAGTAAAAGCATTAATTTTATTAAATCTTGATCCTTCAGCACATGTCTTTTTAATATTCTGTGTGGCAAAATGGGAAGTGTGCATAAAGCATTCTGCACTACACTAAAGTATAATTGTCTGGAAGAAATGTATTTATGAGATTGCTTAAGCTGCAAGAAAAATTAGCTTTTTTCTCTTTAAGTTTTTATTTATATTCCAATCAGTTAACATACAGTGCAGTATTAGTTTCAGGTGTAGAATTGAATGATTCATCATTTACATACAATACGCAGTACTCATTACTACATGGGCCCTCTTTAAAACTCATCACCAATTAACCCATCCTTCCACATACCTCCCCTCCAGTAACCCTCTGTTCTCTATAGTTAAGAGTCTGTTTCCTGATTTACCTCTCTCTTTTCCTTGTCTTTTCCCCCTCTTTTCTTTCTTTCTTTTTTTTTTTTTTTGAAAATTAGCTAGTTTTTTTCATAGACTACCATTTTTTTTTTTAAGATTTTACTTATTTATTTGACACACAGAGAGAAAGCTTGCACAAGCAGAGGGAGCAGCAGGCAGAGGGAGAGGGAGAAAGCAGGCTTTCCACTGAGCAGGGAGCCTGGTGCAGGAATCGATGCTAGACCCCAGGATCATGACCTGAGCCAAAGGCAGCCGCTTAACCAACTGAGCCACTCAGATGTCCCCATAGAATACCGTTCTTTACTTGAAAGAACAACTGACAGACAATCTATTCATACATATGTGTTTGGCAGATATTTCTCAAAAATGAATGAAATGGAGAAGAGGGTTGAAGGACTGACAATATCCAACTTCAGAAATTACTAAAAAGTTACAGTAAGTAAGACAATATGGTACTGGTAGAAGAATAGACAAACAGATCAATGGAACAGAATAGACAGTCCAGAAATATACCCCTATAAATATAGTCATCTGGTTTTTGGCAAAGGAGCAAAGGCAATGCAATGGAGCAAAGACAGTCTCTTAAAGAAATGGTGCTGGAACGGGTGGGTGTCCACATACAAAAGAGTGAATCTAGATACAGACCTTATACCCTTCACAAAAATTAACTCAAAATGGAACATGAATCTAAATGTAAAGTGTAAAATTATGAGACTCAAAAGATAACAGGAGAAACCTAGATGATGCCTTTTCAGTTTCAACATCAGAGACATAACCCATGAAATAAATAATTGATAAAGTAGACTTATTAAAATTAGAATTTCTTTGCAAAAGAAAATATCAGTACTTAGAAGACAAGCCACAGACGGACAGAATACTTACAAATGTACATCTGATAAAGGACCATTCTCAAAAATATACAAAGAACTCATAAAATTCAACAATAATAAAATGAATCACCCAATTTTTAAAAATGGGCCAAAGACATTGACACTTCATCATAGAAGATATGCAGATGGAAAATATGCATATGAAAAAGATGCTCTGCGTCATATGTCATAAGAGAAATGCAAAGTAACATAACAATTAGATACAACTAGACACCTATTAAAATGGCTAAAAATCACTGACACCACCAGTGAGAATGTGAACCATAAGAACTCTCATTCAATGCTGATAAGCATGTAAAATGGTACACCTATTTTGGAAGAATATTTGGTGGTTTCTTACAAAATTGAAAATACTCTTACTGTATGATCAGCAATCTACTCTTTGGTATTTAAGGAGTTAGAGACTTATGTCTACATACATACACACACACACACACACAAAACACAGATTTTTTGTAAAAGAAAAGCCTATCCTTATCCATGAGAAGGTAGTCAATCTATGTCAGACTTTATGTTGTTTACCCCAAAGTCACTGTCTTCCCTGTCAACACTGCTAAAGAAGAATAATTTCCACAGGCAACATTCAAAATGCCAAGCACAGTCTTTTGCAGCCTTCTGGTCAATAGAGGTGGCCATATAACTTTATCTAGATTACAGTTTCAGGGCAGGAGGAGCTTCTAGGAGTAACACAAAGCCATGCCTTGTCTATATAAAAAAAGTCTCTGAGGATAACCAGCTGATGGGGCAGTAGAGAGTTGCCAAATAAATGGGAGAAAAGGCAAAACAGATAAAACCATATCCTTGAGAACCATGATCAAAGAAACTTGTGCCCAGGAAAGACTATGACCAATCAGATATCAGTCTTCTCAGTAGTGACCAGAATGAAGCTAGAATCACAGATAAATCAGAAAAACTATTCTAGGTTGTTGCAGTCCTCTACAAACATACTATTCATCAATCCTAATTCTTGCTCAAGATTCTTCAAATTTCCTGATTATATACTGCCTCAAATTTAAAATCCCTTACCAGGTTTTTAAATCATGACATAATCTGAATTGATTCCACCTACTAAGATGTCTTTCTGTCTTCTCTCTAGGACATGCTACATCCATGCCTACCACCTCACAATATTAATTTATTCATTCATTTTTCAACTAATATTGAGCATTTATTATATTTATAAAGTACTATGTAGATAGCAGGAAAACAAAAGACAATGTCTGCTTTTATAGACACTATGTTCTGGTGATGGAGAAAGATACATAAACAGGAAAGAAACAACTTTAATTCCTACAAATCAACAGCAAAAAATAAATAGATAAATTGATTGAAAATAAGCAAAGGACTTGAATAAACATTTTTCTAAAGAAAACATGTAAATGGCCCACATGTATATGAGGAGATGCTCAACATAACCGATAATCAAGGAAATGCAAATCAAAACCATAATGAAATATCACTTCACACTTGTGAAGTTGGCTATAATTTAAAAAAAAAAAAAAGATAGCAATGCTAGCAAGGTTATAGAGAAACTGGAACACTTGCACACACACTGCTGCAGGAAATATAAAATGGCAGAGCCACTATAGAAATAGTATGGAGGTTCCTCAAAAAATTAAAAATAAAACTATTTCATGACCTAGCAATCCACATATCTGAGTATATATTCAAAGAACCTGACATCAGTATATCAAAGAGATATTAACAACCCAATGTTAATTGCAGCATAATTCATTAGAGCAAAGATACAGACACAAACTAAATGTCTACTGAAAGATGAATTGTTAAAGAAAATGTGGTACATACATACAATTCACCCTTGATAACAGCCTTGATAAAAAAGGAAATATTCTGGTAGAGAACGTTGATAATGGGGAGGCTATCAATGTAAGGATATAGGTGGTACATAGGAAATCTCAGTATTTTCTTCTTAATTTTGCTCTAAAACTGCTCTAACAAAATTAAATCTTTAAAAAGAAAAAAGATTTTGCCATATACAGCAACATGGATGAACCTTGAGGACATCACACTACATAAAATTAGCCGGTCATAGAAGGACAAATACCTCATGATTCCACTTATTTGAGGCATTTAAGCTAATCAAACTCACAAACAGAACAGAATGGTGCTGTCAGGGGATGGGGAGAGAAGGAAATGGGGAGTTGCCCTTCAACAAGTATAAAAAAGTTTCAGTTACATAAAAGGTGAAAATTCTAGAGATCTGCTGTACAACATTGTGCCAATAGTTAATAGTATTGTACTGAACACTTAAAAATCTGTGAGGAGGATGGACCTCAGGTTAAGTATTCTTACCATAATTTAAAAAAATTAAGAAATAAAATAACTAAAAACTTCTATTAGTGCTGTGAAGAAAATAGGCACAGTTTCATTTTTTACTTATGTCTGTTTTTCCCCATTTTCATCTGCCCATAATTCCACTATCGTCACCCTTCACTGCCCAAGTAGAACCTCACCCTGAGGGAAGTATTTCAGACTAGGATATCCCACATTGACTCTTCCTTCTCACTGATGCTAAACTGTCTACAGATAGAATCACATGGTTTTATATTTAATTATTGCTTTTCCCTTTTTTTCACTTGGACTAATTTTGACTCTTTATCCGGAGATGAAAACTCTTGAGAACAAGGATCCTGTCTTGTACATCTTTATATTCTCCACAGTGCCTTGCATGATGTAGAAGTTTCCTAAATACATGCAAAATGATTATGGAAATAAATATCCCTAAAAATGTCTCCTATAACAAGTCATAACTCAGAAAACATTTAAATAAAGCTGTCTCTTCCATTCCTTGTTGATATCATCTTTTTTAAAATATCACTTTTTAAATATACTTTTCAAGGATCTCTCTCACACAAAGGACTTTGGTTTTTACTATGTACTTAGAATCACATGTATTTCTCTCACTTTTTCTTTCTCACATTGTTATTGATTTGAATCTACTAGAAACTTCAGAAAGTACCAAAATGCAAACA
This sequence comes from Mustela nigripes, assembly GCF_022355385.1. Taxonomy (NCBI): domain Eukaryota; kingdom Metazoa; phylum Chordata; class Mammalia; order Carnivora; family Mustelidae; genus Mustela; species Mustela nigripes. The sequence goes on along the minus strand of NC_081559.1, from coordinate 89,079,549 downwards.
CTGCTTGCTTAACTTGATGTCAGTTATTATGAATATCTCTACTCCACCATTATGGATTAAATTGTGTCTCCCAAAATTCATATATTGAAGTATTCACTTCCAGGACTTCAGAATATAACTGTTTTTAAGAAATAGGGAATTTAAAGAGGTAATTAAGTTGACTAATATAATACTGTATGTTAATTATATCAGTATCCAAAAAGGAGAGATAAAGAGAGAGGGAGAAAGAGAGAGAAATTAGGACAGAGATATCCATACACAGAGAAGACTCAGGGAGGAGAAGACATCCATTTTTAAGTCATAGAGACAGTCCTCAGAAGATATTAAGCATGCTGACATGTTAATCTAAAGACTTCAAACTTAAGAATAATGAGAAAGGAAATTTCTGTTAAGCCACCCCGTCTGTAAGACTTTGTTATATGCCCTTAGGAAATGAATACATTTACTAATAGATGCATTAAAGGAACGTATGTAATATAAGAATTAACATAAATAACAAATATAAGTTGATTCTGCAATAAAGTCTCTAAAAATCTTCATTCAAGAGAAAGAGAGAGAAAGGAGGAGAGGAGAGACAAGGGAAATAATCGTACCCAAGTGTGCTAAGTTTCAGGGCCTTTGCTAAGCTCTGATCATAAGCAAATACGGCTGTCTCATTTAATCATCATAAATGAGAAGTGATGTGTTAATACACCTCCTGTTGTTAAAGATGAGCAAACAGAAGTTCAGAAGTTGACCTTCTCCAAGGTCACACAGCAGAAGCATGGCGGGAACTCTCAGTTGGTATCCACCGAATTTCAGTGCTCTTGCCACTACATAGCACTGATCATAAAATGATATACTCACTAGACCTAATAACACTACACCTAGCAATGCAAAATTACTTGACAAATGTAAATTAAAGTTTGGCCCCAAATTAAAAACAGTTGAAATATATATTTTAGTTATTACATTTTATTTATTTATTTGTTTGTTTGTTTGTTTGTTTTTGAGAGGCAGGCAGAGAGAGAGGGAGAAGCCCGATGCAGGGCTCGATCCCAGGACCCGGAGATCATGACCTGAGCCGAAGGCAGGCGCTTAACCCACTGAGCCACGCAGTTATTACATTTTAAAATTATAATTATGAAGTTTTAAAGTTTTAATAAAACCTGACTTCTTAAAATGTATTATAAAAATTGATAGTTTATTTTTTAAATATTCAGAATATGTACTTTATGGAACTATACCAGAACTACTGAGATCCATATTTAAAAATGTATTCCTTCAAAAACTAGCCTTTTATATTTAAAATATAAAATACAACATTATGTCCAGTTCCATCTGAGTTAAAGATAAAGGACAATTAATTTTTGTATAAGTATGTCCTGAAAAATACCTCTACAAAAAATATTCACTTACATGAAATTCAAGTTTAACTGGGTATTATGTATTTTATCTGGCAATTCTATTATCTTTACTCTCTTCTGAAACCCCCAAATTTATAAGAAAACAATGAAAAAGATATAAGCCTATAAAGACAAGGAAGTCTTTATAATGGAAAAAAAGACCGAGGCTATAAAAATTGTAGTAGATTAAAAGCAGATTGTAATTGGTGACTGACTCTACAGATAAAGAGAAAATCTCCATCAGTAAAGGGAGGACACCAGATGCAAGCTACTCTGTTCTCCAGAACTTCAGAATGGGTGAGCAACTGGGAACCATCAGGCCTCCAAAGACAGGGAGTGAGATGCCATTGAAAGAAAGATGATTGGTTACGTCTGTCTCTGAAGGCATTAGAACCATATGTACACAGCCAAGAGAGTGATGCTCTCTAAGCCTGGTCAAAGAGTTAGAGAAATACCTTCTGGAGAGGAGAGGATGACTGGGGACCCTGAAAATAATACACAACAGAGTGTCTGGATACTATAAATAAATACAGAGATTAAGTGATAATCTACATTAGTGGTTCTCAAATTAAAGAATAAAACAGAATCATCTGGACCCCCATCTAGTCATCAGAGTACAAACCAGGCAGTCATCTCTTGGACCCTCACTCCTCCATGGTCTTACCCAAGTGTCAGCCAGTCTGAGTAAACCCGCTTAATTCTTCACCCTTATTATCTCAGGAATGTTTTATTTCCTCTCCATTTCCAATGCAACTGCTGAGCTCAAGGGCTCAGCACCTGTCATTCTCTCATTGCTAAGGAAACACTAGCGTGATCTTTCCAAAATGCAAATCTAAGCATATCACTCCTGATGCTTGAAACTCTCCAATGGCTTTCCCCTGCCAACCCTCTAAGCAGAGCACAAAGGCCATCATTATTTGATGCCTGGTGAATTTTCCATCACCAGATCTATCACTGCCCCAGTGCTCCATGTTCCAGGAATACTGAATTGTAATCAACTTCAGTTATTCCAGGATAGATTAACCACGCTTCAGCAGAAACATGTATAGAAATCATCAAAAGGCAGTTTATTTGTAAAGAAAAATAATTAAAACTACTGTGAATATGAGAAATACCTACAAATCAAGAAGAGTCTCTCATTTCCAATTATATAGGAACCATTACATTTTTACATTGTATCTACTGCAAATCAGAAACGCCCCTCCACCTGGACAAGCAGACGTGGATATGTTTGCTTACAGCAGCAGTCTGTTAGCTGCTCCTCTGTGCAGGAGCAGCTCTCTATCGTTTGTCTGAAACCTGTGTAAAAATTCTGATCCTTATGGCTGTAATGGAACTAGATGTCTCTTTGCTTTGCTAATACTTGTTTGTTTTTTGTTTTTTTTTTTTCTTAAAAAGAGAATTTGGAGAAGGACAGTGAAGGCTGGATGGAGAGCACTGCAGAATACGGCCCAGAATTCTGTGTTGAAGCCTTTGTGACCTTGAACTGACAGTCATGGCCCTAAACTCTCCATTCATTGTTATATTGAGAGCATTGCCTCATCGAGAGCTGAGGGGGCAGTCTGAGGTTATAGGGAGAAAAACTTGAGAATGGCAGGTAATTTAATTTCCAAGTTGATGGCTTCACTGTGTTGCCAGTGAACTAGTATTCCTGCAATGATGGAGAGAATGACAGTGAGAGGGAGGAATTAACTGACAAAGACAAAGGAGCTCCAAATACCTGCTTGCTTGGGTGTTTAGAAAATTTAAAAAAGTAGAGTTTATTCAATTAAATTGATGTTACCTAAGATAGTTTTCATTAAAAACAGGGAGTGGAGACAGAGCAGGAGGAGACTCAAATAACAGAGCAGACTATTGGAACATTTTAATTGCATACATTTATATTAAATATTCATCCTGTATCACAGAAGTGTTTAATTGTGCTTGAACTATGTTCTACCTGTATCCTCCTTCCATTTTCTCTTATCCTAGTTAACAGGTTAATATATTGTTGACAGTATATATAATTCTCCAAAATGATGCTTCCCAACACCTCTGTACATTTTTTGCATTTGCCCTCAGTTTACTTCCTTACCTCCACTACTGTAACCACCTCGACTCTCATTATCTGAATAATGGACACATTTTCAGACGCAGTTAAAGTGATACCTCTGTTTGGAAGCTTTGCCGTCAAAAGGGAAAGTGGATCACCAAATTCTTTTTGTTTTATGATTTGTGTATAATGATATTAAAACTTTCATAATCCCATAACCCTTTTTTTAATTTACATGTATGTCTCCTTATTTAAAACGTAAGATTCTTCAGGGAAGGAATTATGTCTTATTAACTCTTATCCTCCATACTTATGCCAATGCCATTCACACGGAGGGTTTTCAAGGCTGTAGGAGGTAAGAGAATGTGATTTGGAGTCATACATACCTGCTTTGATGCCTGCCAGTGATATTTACTCTCTGCGTGATCCTTAGAAACTTACTTGGACCCTTAATATTTGTCTCCTTCTGTATAAAATGGGAAAAATCCTACCCACTCACATGAAACAAGAAGTACTAGCTAAGTGATTTGAATGGTAAAGATAATAATCAGTACCTTACTGAATAAACAAATGAATGAGTCAAAAGAAAATCAAAATATACGTGAAATTACTGATTCTATTACATAAACAATTAAGAAAAATGTTTCTACTAATTATCAGCACTAATGTGTGAGGAGTTACTTTTTCAAACTGATGGATGGATTTGCATTGTATTTCTACGCTTTTATTCTACTTCTCTTGCAGCTAATGAAAGACAGCATCATGTGCTACCCCTTTGTCATAGGGATTATTTTGACCTGATTATTTTGAGAAAAAGCAGAAATAGGAGGAGCTCTGAAAACAGTATAAGTTACCCTTTTATAAGGGACATTTATGTTAGAAGGGAGGCCTGTACCATGAAGAGAGCTAATACCAGAGATCATTTGTTTATTGGAGAAACTTTCTGTTTCAGAGGGCAACCTTTGCTTACCAAGCATTCCCCCTTCTCACTTTCCCATTAGTTGCCTTCTCCCCTTTGAATGGTCTTGGTCTGAAGTCCTATACCCCTGTCCCTTTCTTTAGCTAAGGATGAGAATAAGCCTCAATTATCTGTCTGCATTTCCAGTCTCCTATATTTTGGGGGCTTCTGTATAAACATACAGATTATTTTTTTCTCCTGCTAATCTCCCCTTTATTCCAGGAATCTCTTAGTCAAGAATCCATGAGAGTAAATGGAAAATTATTTTTTCTTCTCTATAGTAGTCATAATCATTAGCATGGACGTTGGTTGAAATTAGTAGTGTAACTCTTGACAGTAAAAAAGAATTATGCTATTTGCCTATGGTGATCACTCTAGAGGCGATCATCAAGTCCAAGTTGTATGCAAGATGACCTATTAGGGTAGAAAAAATAAAACATTAGAATTTCCGTTTGTAGTTGTAATTGTAAACAAGTGAGATTATTAGTGTTCAAAGAAAACAACTTCTTGGGGGCGGAGTCAAGATGGCAGAGAAGTAGCAGGCTGAGACTACTTCAGCTAGCCGGAGATCAGCTAGATAGCTTATCTAAAGATTGCAAACACCTGAAAATCCATCGGCAGATCGAAGACAAGAAGAACAGCAATTCTGGAAACAGAAAAACAACCACTTTCTGAAAGGTAGGACCGGCGGAGAAGTGAATCCAAAGCGACGGGAAGATAGACCCCAGGGGAGGGGCCGGCTCCCAGCAAGCTGCGGAGCAACCGTGCACAAAATCAGGACTTCTAAAAGTCTGTTCCGCTGAGGGACATCACTCCAGAGGCTAAACGGGGCGAAGCCCACGCGGGGTCAGCGTGGCCTCAGGTCCCGCAGGGTCACAGAAGGATCGGGGGTGTCTGAGTGTCGCAGAGCTTGCGGGTATTGGAACGCGAAAGCCGGCTACAGAGACAGAGCCGACAGTAAGCTCACAGCTCGGGGTGACCTTGAACCGGTCGCAGGCTCGGTGAGCTCCGCCTGCAGCCAGAGGTCAGGCAGACGGGAGTAACTGGGCGCTGTTCTCTGAGGACGCACTGAGGAGTGGGGCCCCGGGCTCTTGGCTCCTCCGGGCAGGAGACCAGGAGGCCACCATTTGTATTCCCGTCCTCCGGAACTCTACAGAAAGCGCTCAGGGAACA
>NC_081559.1:89023674-89069001 GCF_022355385.1 Mustela nigripes | reverse complement strand
TCTTTCTGACTGAATTATGTGCTCCTAAAATTATATATTGAATCCTTAACCCCCAAAGTGACTTCATTTGAAGACAAGGTTTTTAAAGAAGTAACTAAGGATCATGAGGTCATAAGGGTGGGTCCTAACCCAATAGGAGTAGTTTCAGGTTAAGAAGAGACACCAGCGCCGTGAGCACAGAGTAAAGATGACAAGAGGACTTGATGTGAAGGCAGTCATCTGCAAGTCAAGAGGGCCTGAGGAGAAACAGAACCTATTGAATCCTTCATCTTAGAAGTCTAGCTTCTAGACTTGTGAGAAAATCAATTTTATTGTTTAATCTACTCAGTCTATAGTGTTTCATTATGGCAAATTTAGCTAATACACTACCCCATATCTACTAGTTTTTGTTTGTTTAATTTTATTTATTTATTTATTTGTCTGTTTGTTTGTTTATTTCATTTATTTATTTATTTTTACTTGGTAAAAGCTTGCTGGGGAAGTTATTAAAATGAGTCTGAGACATTTTGAAGGGCCAGGCTGAGAAGCACAACTGAGAGAAAATTCAGCCTGAATTGAAAACAGATCTGAACCTCACTTCTAAAATACATTCTGTTACCTACATCCAAATCCTTTCTAAGACCTCCATTTCTCTCACTTCTTCTGGTACCACAATGCTTCGAGCTATCAGTCTCTCACCTAAACTCCTATAACAACAACCTTGTGAAGTTTTCCAAGTTTCCAAAATTTCTATTTGTGCCCCTCCCACAGCCCAGTCATCTGGGCTTCACATACTGTCACATACTGTCAAATAATATTTTAAAAACACATCCAGATTATAAAACTCCTGATAGCCCTTCAAATGGCTATTAGAATAAACTCCTTATTCTTTACCGTATTGGGTACTTTCCTCAGGATCTTTCCCTGTAATCGTCCTCTCCTCTGGAAGGAAGCTCCTATCACTCTAACCATGTTAATCACAACATGACAAGCACTTTTGCCCTTAAGGCTTTGTATTTGTTATCTTCTCTGCCCAGAAAGTTCTTCCTTGGAAATTTTCACAAGGCTAAGATCTTTCTTGCCAGTGTAAGTTCAAATAGCACCTCTTTGGCAAAAACTTTCCAGAAACTGTATTCTGTTTTCCAAACAGAGATAACCAGAATGAAACTCTCTGTTACTGGTAATCGAACACCATATAAAACAGTGTCCAGGAAGAATTAATCTCAGTAGACCTTGTCCTAAATATATCTTCATTATTATATGCAGGTCTTAGTTTTCAGTTTTGGGAAGAAGTCTGAAAGATGGGAAGGCTTAGAAGATAACAATCATGATTTAGAAGGGTCTGAGAACCATGCTACTCTGAATGAAATAAAACAAACAAAAAGAAACAAAATACAAAAAACAAAACAAAACAAAAACCATTAGGTGTCTTACCAGATAGCTCAAGTAAGGAGAGAGAGCAGGGAAAAATAGCACTACTGCTTTCATCAACTGACAAAAATGATTATGAGAGCAAAAGAAAATGAATGATAAACCCTTAAAAATTTTTAAACAATCTGACCCAGAAATGTTCCCTCAAAAACTGTACCTTAAGCTCAGCAAATGATTACCTATTAGGATAGTCGTTATAATATCTATAATTTAAAAAAGAATATTGAAACTTTATCATTTATATATAGGTGATTATTTAAATAAAATATCATACAAGTATATAGTGGAATATCATATAAACATTAAAGTGACATTGTTGAAACCTTTACTGATCTAGAAAGTAATGTTGAAGACAAATTAAAAGTGAAATGAAGTTTATATATAATTTAAAAAGTATATATGTCATAAATTTAATGCAAGCTTTAAACCTCAGTGTTATATCAAAAATTCTTGCTATTTTGGAAATGTTGCTATTTTTATCCATTTTAAAATAATTTACTGTTTTAGCATTCATATTATGTAACTTCAATTTCAATTAATTTAAGTCACCTTTCTAGTGTGCTTCTTGAGCAATTTTTTTTCCTTTGGATATATGAGACTTAACTAGCATTTTATCTTGGCTTAAATACACAGTGTATAATAAGGTTCCAGTATTTTAAAAATTGTTAAATGGCTGTTCTAAATTGGATAATTTGCTGCTCTCTCCTTATTATTAAACTATGAATTTTGTTGTTGCAATTACTACCTAATTCTTGATACTGCCAAATAATTAATATGATAAAATTTACTAATCTAGAAATATATGTGGTGGTATATAAATAAACTACTGGGGAAAAGGTTAAAAAATAGTCAGAAATGATCTTTGGTGATCCCATTTGATATGTTCTTGCCTTTCCCAAATAACTTAATGTATCTATTCACTTGAAAATAAAAACATGTAAAACCTCTACAATGTAGCACTAGTCAGGAGAAAAGGAGCTTGTATATCATCATATAGCAAAATATGTCATTGCAACTCAATACTTCCAACTGAGTTGAATGAGAAATGTACCAGCTGGAGCATACTCTTGAATCAGAAAAGAAAAATAAAATTGTTTATAAAGTGAGAATCATTCTACAATCCTTTACTTTATATTTCATTAAATCATGAATGTCATATTTTAAATATAAACTATAAAATAAAGAAGAATTCATGTGCCTTCTAAAGGAAATCCAGAATGAGCATCCTTATATGATCACTACATTGTGCCCTCCTTTTTATACAAAGAAATCCACTAGATAAGGACTCTATGTTTGACAGAGATCACAATATAATGTTCCTGAAAAAAGAATATAACTCCAAATTAGCAAATAATACATTTCTCATTACATCTAGGATTTTTAAAAAATGGTCACTTACTGATACAAATTTTTAGGAGGAAAGATGTTCTGGAGATGTGATCTTTGTCACCCTACACCAAGTAATCTCCAACTTGGACTAGATTTCTCACAACCAGAATTCCCTACAACAAATCTGGATGGCACAAGTATCTGAAGAAACACACACACACACACACACACACACACACACACATAACACACATAACACACATGAATACTTGGATGTAATTTGTATGGAAGTGATTTGGAGGTATTCAAAAAAAGAAAAACATGTTTCAAGGGGAGAGGGTCATTAAGATAATAGAACATGGTTAAATAATTTTGAAATTTTACTGACGGTATAGTTATGCCTGCATGCTATAACTATAAAGTTTTTATGTATTTTGTTCATCCATATAAATATAAGAAATACTCCAGCTTAAGAGATTTTCAATATGTTTGCCACCATTAAAGGCAATCTTGTTGATAACAAGGTCAAATCACTGTTTAAAAAAAAGAAAAAAAGAAAAATGTTTTTCTTTTCAATTGAATTAATGGTAATCCTTACCATGCCACTTGTACTCTTTTTGTATTTGCTATTCCACAAACTGAAGAGTCCTCTTGTAAAGTTTTCTGGGTCACCTACCTGTCCTTCTAAATCTTGTCACATCTTTTAGGCAAAGCTCTTACCTCAGTTCTAAGATTACAGTCCTTTTTCCTCCCACACATAATCTCATTTGGAGTCAATTCAGAGCAAAATAATCTTATCACTGGCCCTTTGAGTACTGTCTATCTTTGATACATCTACATTATAAGCTATATAGAACAATTTTACATACAATTTAAAAACCTAAAAGCATCATATTTTTAAAGGGTACAGCTGATTTATTTTCTTTCATTTTTTTCTCCTATAAAACACAGGATATTCCTTGAATGGTTATGTTTAAATATGGAGCAGTATTAATTAGAATTAAATTGATGAGGACATTTATTTCCACCTTGTTTTGCTTAATATTCTCTCTACATTATATGAGATTGTGCTGATGCTGATTATGGAAAGGGGAAAAAAAGAAATATAAATGTACTGATGCCCAGGTACATTTTTTTTTTTCATTTTCCTAAATCTAGGTATATATGGCTCCAGAAAATCCTCTGTGCTTAAACGCCATCTATCTAAGTCTAATTTTAGTTAAACAGAGTCGCCAAATATCAAAAAGGGCTAAAGTCTGATTGCTTAACTTCAGTTTAAGTAAATAATATTCACCAGATCATAATTTGATTCCGAGTTATTGTTACATTCCAACATGGGAGATTACCTACAGAATACTGGCAAACTTGTGGAATGACCTCCTTGGTTCTCTTGATTCATTTTCTAGATTCACTACATTGCTGCTGTAACTATATTAACTCAAAAATCTATTATAAATCTAAAACATGTCATGGCTTTTTGTACTCTACACCCCCCTTTTTTTTTTCTTTTTATATTAAAGAGGAGACCTGGGGCAATATAAAACAATTATGCCTCTACTCAAAGAGAATATGCATTTTCAAATTTGTTCTTTTTTTAATGCCATAAACATGAACAATGTACACTTATTTTTCCTGGGGTGGGGAAAACAATTTCAGAAAAGTTAACCTTTAATAGTTTATAAAGGGGAGACAATCACTTATTTAATGCTTTTAAGTATGGTAAAGCTGAGATGATTTAATTATACCATTTATGTTAATGAGACCATTCTCTGATCACTAATTATAATCTGGTTACAAAAATAGTACTATGATGTACTTTGCAATTGTAGTATTTATCCATTCTGTTAGGTAATTAGCATTAAGAAGAACAACATATTGGAACACAGCAATTTAAGGTGACAGAAACCGCTGGAATAGTATCACATATAGTCCTTTGGAGATTTCTCGTAGTACTTTTAATGTAAATTTTGATGGGCTATTAGTTTTCATTAATGGTAGTTTGAGTACTTAGAGAAGACAACTATGTGCTATACTTAGTGCTGGGCAAACTGCCTGGATATATTTCATATATTACTGTTACTTTAATGAATAGTGTTATGGCAATTAGAAGACTGATGGCTTAGAAAATTTAGGTGGATATATTTGAAGTTCTCTGCACTAAGTGACATTGCTTGGTGTACACTAAAAAGTATCTTAACTCTTTTTGAAAAGTATGATTTGAAAGGAGAATTACTTTAACTATACAGCATGGTTATAGTGCATTTAAGATAAACTAGTTTCTAGATATGAAATTACAGATAGAGATGCAATCTACGTGTATCAATTAAATCACTGGATCTTTTGCTGAAAAGTAGATATACACCCAATTTTTAAGTAAATGGAATATCTTTTGTACCTTTTTAAGTCATATGTTGTTTGTTTTTAACTACTTGTATTTTTAAGTAGAACATACTTCTATAATTCAAGTTTAAACACAACAATAATTATATAAATATATAATATAAGTACACTGATGATCATTTGTATATCTAAGAGAATTAACATTTTTTTCAATCCTTGCAATAGCAACTGGGGTTATTTTTCTGAACTGTTTTAAAGACTCTTAATTAAAAGAACCATTTTCAAGCATTATATTCTCTCTTCCATGAATGCTTTCTACTGAGTAATCTTTTATAAATACACAATCTGGTGTGTAGAGATCATTCGTTCAAAAAAAAAGCCAATCTTTTTTTTTTTTAATAGATTAATATTCTTTCTAAATCCAAATAATTTTAACTGGCATAATACAACTGCATAAACATATAAATCATTAAAGCTTTTAATTTTAAAACAACTGAAATTAAAGCCACAAACTAAGAGTTCTTCAAAGTTAAGTGTTCTAAATAACTATAATTATTTTCTTCATATGATCGATTTCATGTTTTTTAAATTTCTATAAACATTAACCATAACAGCTTGAAATAAGCATATTTCCTAGAAATTTCTCTTCTTTCTTATTAAAATACATAATTATTAATAGTAACATTGTATATGGTAAATTGGAAATAAAACGGAACACATGGGGCAGAACTAATTCCGTCATTATTAAGAATTTCATAAACGCGAAAGCTAAAATCTTTAGTGAAGTAATGTTATTGTACATTACTACTTCCAGCTCATAATATAAGTTAACTGTTTATTCTATTTTGGTATACTACTGGCAGCACATAAATTATCAAGTGTTTTTTAAGCAGAGTAAAACTTTCATGGAGGGGGGAAAATAAATGCCTGTAGCATTAAAAAATAGAATCTCCATCTAAAAGTAACAGTTGCTCAAAAATATGATCAAATAGTCAATTCCCACTTCCTGCTCTTTCTTCCTTACATGTTCTTACCCCACATACTGGAATGACTCACTTCCTCATTCTTTTCAGATTTTTGCACAACTGTCATTTTCCAGTGAAAATTGCCATGACCTTACTACTTAAAACTGTAATTTTTCTGGCTCTTTTCTCTCAACTCAACTCTGTACTCCCTATTCTTTTGCCTTGGTTGAATTTTCTCCATTTCTTTATCACCTGACAAACTTTATTACATTTGTGTATTTGCTTATACATTGTTTTCTCCCACTGGGGAGATCAGCCCCATGATGATGGATTTGTTACCTGCTGTAAGCTCTGTTGTATTCCTAGCACCTAAATTAGTGCCTGGATCTTTATAGTCACTTGCTAATTGTTTGAATGACTAAACAAATTGAAATTAGGACAAATAAATTGCTATCTGCATCATAATATATGATATATAAGACTAAGATACATATAATCATAAAAAACACAAATCCAGACTCTTTTTCATTGAGTTACGCTTAAAAGAAAGAAAACAGAAGGAATTTTTTTGATCTAGGTTTCTCAACCTCAGCCTACTGGCATTTTGATTCAAATAGTTCCTTGTTAGGGAAGACTACACTGGGCCTTTTAAGGTGTATACCAGTATCCTTGTTTTAGACCCACTAGAATGAGGGCATCAACCTCTCTACCCTACAGCTCTGACAATCTGAAATGTCTTTAGGGGCACCTGGGTGGGTGGCTCAGTGGGTTAAGACTCTGCCTTCGACTCAGGTCATGATCCCAGGGTCCTAGGATCCAGCCCCGCATCCCGGCTCTCTGCTCAGCAGGAAGCCTGCTTCCCTCCTCTCTCTCTGCCTGCCTCTCTGCCTACTTGTGATCTCTCTCTGTCTGTCAAATAAATAAATAAAATCTTAAAAAAAAAATGTCTTTAGACATTTCTAAATGTTGTCCAATGGACAAAACTGCCTTGGGTTGATAATAACTTGGGTAGTGAAAAGAGTTCTAATTTTGGAGTTAGAATTATGTGCGAGACCCAGGTTTGACCTTGGACAATCCACATTGTTTGCGGCAGTAACACTGCAGTTGCAGTACTTATTTTTTTTTAATAGTTACTGTGTCTATTAGCAATAATACGTGTACATTTAGAGAGTAGATGCTCTGTAAATAATAATTATTGAGATAAACAGGGCAGCATAATGGATAAAATATGATTTTGAAAATACATCTAAATTTGTGTATTTAACTAAAGAAATGCAAACATGCGATAAAAATTGGAGCAGTCTCTATAGACTTTTTGAACCTAGCTATTTTTCATTAAAAATATATATTGGCTAATATTCAAACCAAAATATAGATTTACCTCATATTTAATAGCTGCATTATATTTCACTGCACAAATATTTCATGATTCACTTGTCTATTCATTTATAATAGATATACAGATTTTTTTCCCTTGGCTTTCCTAATCACAAGTACAACTTCCAAGTATGTTCTTGCATACAACTCAGTGTACATACATCTTAGTATAACTATGTCTAGAAGAAATTCCTAGAAGAAACACAGGCTTTAAAGTCTAAGGATCATGACTAGAAAGCTTGCTACACTATTCATTAACTGTGTAACCCTGAGTGATTAATTTAGGCTGGCTGAGCCTCTGCTGGGACCTCTGGGATAAGCAGTGTTAATGATACCTGTCTCAGGAGATTGCTGTGAGAATTACATGAGGTAAGATTTGTAACCTAAATACTAGAATGATTTATTTATTTAGACTGTCAATTATTATTATTAAAGAGGATAATGCTGTTAGGCTCAGCAGTGAGAGGCTAGCCTTAAGAGCCTAAACCATTCCAAACATTCCAGTTTTTGTCTCGTTTTAGAAGTCTTTTATTTGTGCTTGTTTATGAGTATTTTATTTTCTTCTTCCATTAAGCTGTTTAGTTTTTTTAGAACAAACACAATCCAATTTAACCCTTCTTATTTTGCATTTCTATATGCATATGCATATACAATAAGTGCCTGAAATAATTGACTATATTTTACACATTTATCTTATTACTCATTTTTCCCTTTCCAATTTAAATCATTATATTATAAAAATATTTTCTCTCGAAGTTTATTTCAGGACATATTTAAATTCTACATTAGATTTATGGTTGTGACCAGTCTGCATAAACATGCATGCTTTGAAAATACATTTTGATTGCTGTGGCAGAGGTTTTTGCATGTAGATGGTCATTGTTTTATTTATTCATACATTCTATTACTACTTATTGAAATGTACTCAGTGTAAAGCATCTTTCTGTGTGTCATGAATGATGCATATATGAATAAAATGTCCCAAATTATGGAGAAGTGAGACAGATTCACATTAGAAAAGACAAAAAATATTCCTCTGCATTAGGAAAATACAAAGGGGTCATGTGGAGAGAAAAACCTCAAATTACATTGAGGTAAAGTTGAAGTAGGCATGGAAGGGTGGCATTTCACCCATGATGGTAGGTGATAAATATGGAAAGTAGTCAAGGAACAAGAAATAGCAAGACAAATATAAATAAGCAGGGTATAATCAGATACAGGGAAAGTTTGCCTGGATGTATCATACCTGACTGACAGGAAAACAGGGATAGAGGTGGATCACATGAAAAATCAAGTTATGGCTAGGAATGTTCTTCCTGGTAATAAAAATAGAACGTAACTTGAATCAAGATCTCAGGTGAGTCCCAGAAGAGTGAATGTTCACAAATCCCATTGACCGTAAATTTCTTTTTTTGTAAGGTGGGACCAACACTGCTTTGGGTTTTAACATGTCTTATTGACTCTAGCTTATTTTATCCATAAAGTGACACTAATAATTACCTGACAAACAACTTTTGGTAGATGAAAAGGAGTTAAGTTGTGAGTGCTTTTCAGCCCCTGAAATGTTATAGCTGAGTAGGGGTGCCACAGCTGGTCTGTGTAAAGACCTATTTTATATTTTCATACTTTAGCAAGAGGCTTTCATTGAGGTTAAACAAAAACCTTGTTTTTAACCCTTAAACTGTTCCTGCTCCCCTTCCCACAGGAGATTCACTTAAAAAGAAGTCCCAGAAACCAGCTCCAGGTAACAAAGCCCAGATACAAGGGTGGGTCAGGCCAGGTGGAGACATGGATCAGTGGGGGGTTGCATACTGTCTCCCTAGCTACCAAAGAGTATGGGCCCCCGCCATTTGGGAGCCTTTTTGGCGCCAATCCTAATCAAGGTGTAATAGACTGGTTCAAATGTCTACTAGGGTAAATTGTAACTCAGTTGGTCACCTAGCATCACTGTGGAGTTTCCTGTGTGTGTTACAATCTCATTGGCCACCTGTGCGTGGCCAGGCCCGACCGCATGGCCTTTGCCCTTAAAAGCGAGTCTGTGAAACAGAGAAGGGTGGCCCTCTCTTGTAAAAGGTGCGTCCCCGAACGTTGGGTTAGATTCTTGATGCTTGGTGCAAAATAAAGCTTTGTTTGACCCTCGCTTTGTATCAGTCTCGCTCCTTTAATCACGGAACCATTATTGGGGCATAACAGTCTGAGCACAGCAGGTCCCGAAAGTTTGGAGACTGGCGATTCAGAGAGTGAAAAAAAGGTTAAGGGGTCATTCAGTAGCCCAAACAAAAAGTTGTTAAGAATCTACCTAGACTGTGAAGAAAAATCAACAGGCCAAACAAGTAAACAACAAAACAAATAAAGGGGCAGAGCTATCAATGAC
The DNA here is from genome assembly GCF_022355385.1 of Mustela nigripes. Classification (NCBI taxonomy): domain Eukaryota; kingdom Metazoa; phylum Chordata; class Mammalia; order Carnivora; family Mustelidae; genus Mustela; species Mustela nigripes. Next base: position 89,059,206 of record NC_081559.1, on the reverse strand, counting down.
GTCCAAGATACAGAGAAAAAGATAGAGCATTAAAAGAAAGAAGAAAAGGAAGGAAAGCAAGGGAAACTTTTCACAAGAAGAACAGACTTTATTGAAACTAAGTTTCAGCCTTTTCACAAGCAAAGGCAGAGGAATACTTAGCAAGCTTTGATTTAAAAACAAAAAGAAAACCAAAACCCTGCGTCCAACAACATGTAGACTTGCATTGTACAAAATAGGAAATGACTTCTTAAGGTAGATTATTCAAGTTAAGAATCGTAAGTTATTAGAGCCGTCGCCTTGTCATAAGAAGACCGAGTATCCATCTAGACTAAATTTTATTTTCAATCTGTGAGTGTTCAATCTAAGGACTGTAGACAGACAAAACATACCATACTCACAGTCTGTCACTTGCCATCATTTACAATATCCCATAGATGCCATGACAACCTGCCATAATAATTTATTTCAGGAAGTAAAGTAGGAAAAAAAGACTTTTGGTGATTTCTGAATGCCAGTTTTACTGGGTTATTGTATAGTTTTTTTTTTTTCCACATTCCTATCATTATCTACGGTATATTATCTATCTGAGGAAATCCATAGCAAGTATGAAAACTGAGTGCTAGATATGCTTTATTTTATAAACCCTAATATTAGTCATTACACCAAGTAATATTTTGCTGAAAATAATATATATAAAATATATATATACACACACACACATTTGTGTGTGTGTGTGTCTGTGTGTGTGTGTGTTTGAGAAATCAGTCAAGAAACCATGTTAGTGTAGGCCAAGACTAATTTTTTATCATTAGCTTAGAATTTCTTTCAGTCCACAGAGAAACAGACAATTATAACTGTTTGGTTGTAGAAATTCTCCTGGGAATATTGGAAACATCTAATCTCCAACAATATTAACACTGTATTCATTCTTAAAACATATGCCCTTCTCTGATACTCAGATGGTTCTGGAAGAATTTTAATGTGTCAGCCTTGGCTTCCCCATGACAAACTACCCATATGCTAGGACTCTCCATAGCAGCTATAATGATGACCTCAGTTCTGTGAAATGAGCCTATGAAAAGTATAATCAAATGTCCGTAGGAATTATATTTATTATAACCTTCCAAGGGTTCCCTAAAGAGCAAATGATTCATTTATTTTGTTAGCAATGACTTAAAACAAATGGGTGCATAACCAAATCAAGAGAAGTGAAAAGCCAACTTTCTATTCATTAAAGGGCAGAGTTTGTTTTTGATAGGAGACTGAAAATGCACATGAAACATGCCTTTTCTCCTTTATTGATCCTAACAGTAGCCAAAATTCAATATCCTTCTAATATTTACATATTAAACCTATTCTGGCAAATTGCTACTTGAAACAGATCAATAGTATAATATATTTAAACTGTGATTGAGAAATCAGTTGAGTTTAAGTATTCATAGAAAATGCATAATTAAAGATTTTTTTTTTTGCCTTTACCTGTGAGTCAATCTTTCTTTTATTTTAAAGACAAGTTAGCCAAGTTTTGCAAGTGATTCTAAGATTAGATGGATATTGGAGATAGCTACTTAGATATATATAAAAAGTACAAACCTATTCTAAGACAAGTAATCTATGCAATTCTATGTTGTAAACATCCACTGAATTATCAACTAAAAGTCAAAATAGAATAAGTTTGCCTAACAACTAGAATAGATGCATATGAATTCTCATTAGCATAATTTCATAAGTGAACATTATTTTTATTCACAATTCTTGCTGTCTCTCTACTTAGTCATTTTGTATATAAGTAAGACTACTTATCCATTTTGTATATAAACATTGACATTGTAGAGGCCCAGAGAAGGCTGACCCAAGATGGGCCATGCTGGCATTAAGACTATTCTGAGCTGTAAGAAATAAAACCCCAGCTAATGCAGGAAAAGCTCTTTGCCTCCTACACAACTGTGTAAATTTACATTGGAAAGGAGACCCTGTAACAGGAAGAGAATGATTAACAGAGACACCCCTTTACCTAAAAAACTTATCTGCAGTAACAGAGCAACCTGGTTTTTCTAAACATCTCTTTTCTCTTCTTATTAATGAGCTTTCTCCACTTTGTGTCATCCTGAGGGCCCTATCCTTCTCTTCAGCTCATGTAAGTTCCATCTGGATGTATTCTCTTTGGAATTTCATGTGTGTAGATTCCTCATGATGAGGGAAGAGAAGGCAAGCTGGAGACAAAGCAGAAGCTGACACCCTGCAAACCCTCCCTTTCACTATGGGATATATGTGAAATTTCTGAGGCATTTCTGGCTTCCCTAAAGGAAGAAGAAATAGTGCACTTGTAGAGATCACAATCCTGCAAGACCTGAGCTCCCTTGGTTTACAAATGTTCTAGTGATTTACAAGGAAGAAGCTTTATTATCAATAGTCTGACTTCCAAAGACCCATAACTCAGTTCCTGAAGCCCTAACATCATCCTCCTCTCCTTAAAATGGAGGGAGGTTGAGGCACAAGTTAAAGTGAATAAAGCTGAATTTCTTCTAAACCTAAAGCTCATTGACAAGGATTTGTAATAGCTGGGAGCTCCCAGCTGTCTTCATGTTAGTGTCTCATTAGAGGGCAAAACAGCTTTGGCTTGACAATAACCAGGCCTCCAGTATCCTGAGAGTCTTCATTACATATAACAGTCCTTCTGAACATCCTCTTTGTCTTCACCTGCCCAACTCCTGAGTATATAATCAGCCACTCTTTGGGACTGCAGTGCCACAGCTCTTTCTGCCCATGGATCCTGTCCCTGTACTTTAATATACCACCATTTTGTACCAAAGAAGTCTCAAGAATTCTTTCTTGGTTGTCGGCTCCTGACTCTATCTACCCCACTGAACCTCACCTATATTCCTAAACTTCATTACTCATATGTACAACTATTAAATTTGATTTTTTTCCTGTTAATCTGTGTCATGTCAATTTGATTCTAAATCCAGCTAGAACGACCACAGAGCAGAGGAAGGTCTTTCCCTCAGACGACGTTCAAGAACATGTCATGTTAACTTTGGGATTCTTATCTGTAAATACTATCACAAAGACAACTTCCAAAAGTCATATAGCACCAGAAAACAAAACAAAAATTAGATGTGCAATTGAATCTCAACGATACTAACTGCATATTCAATGGCTTAGCAAAGAACAATGAGTAAATAGCTCATAGGATAGGAATAAGGGGTGAAATTTTAAATTCAAGCATATACCCCTTGTAGTGCCCTGAACTCAAATTCTTACCCTAGAAAAACTTGACAAGTTACTACATGACACATTTTAATGGACTATATGAAGATCAGCCTGTGATTCAAGAAGATGCTGACTATTAAATCCAGAAGCGCCAAGAATTTTTATGTAGACACACAGATTTCTTTGTTTGCTTAAGTTATTCCCATACCTCCACTTCTATTTTAAATATATGGTTCATTTGTCCCAGATCCTCCCTGCTCCACCCCCCAAAAATACAAAATACAGATAAGTCACTATCCTACTATTTCCTGAATTCCATCTTAATTTTCTTCAAATACCAATAAGTCTGTATCAGCCAGTTCATTTGTTTAATTTGTGTCTTTCCTCTCAGGACCATGAATTGATTTTTCTAACTCTCTCTTCAATGTGAACACAATATATATACTCTCCTCTCAAGCTACAGATGCTGACAGTGAAAAGAAATAGTTTGTTAAAAATAATCCATAAATAACCCACAAATCCTAATTTTAGTCAATAGTTTCAACCTCTTCCTCCTTTCCGCAAAGACACCTAAAATTGAATGGCAACTTGATTAAGTTAACCTCACTGTCTCCTGCAGGCATTAATGATCAGGAAAATGCCAAAAGTTATGAGGAAAGCTGAACAAAAACAAACAAAAAAATGTTCTGTATCTAGGTAATCAATAGTCAAATATGACATAGCTGACTGTATCCTATTTTATAGCCCAAATAACCTAAAAATCATGTAAGAAAGCATTCTAGAATATCAGTATTTCATGAAACTGAAGTATATTTATAAAAGAAAATTCCCATAAAAAGCAGTTATATACTGAGAAAAATATCGAAGACAAATTAGTAGATAATTTTAGAGTTACAAGCTATTGCATTTGAAAGCAGAAACTGTTGTTTGTGCTGGCTCTGACAGTTTGAGAAAGACAATTGACAAGGTCACTTTTTTTTTTTTTTAAATGAGGAAGAATTTGATATTAAAAGTTATAGGCTAGTTTAAGTTGAACTGAAATAAGATTAATACGCCATATTCATAGTTTCTTCATCTCTATATACCTCAGGCAGAATACAAAGTCTGGTCAAACAGGACCACAAAAGCCTGGTGGAAAAGCATTACATCCTGTCCTGTAGGAGAGAGACCACTTCTTTTCTGTAAATTATGCCAGCTTTACCAGGGGATTGATTGATTGATTGACTGACTGACTGACTTTTACCTAGTCTTCTCTACTGGTATAGCTAGGCATTAGCAGCCTTAATCCCACCTCTTCTCACAATAATTCAAAGTCACCAGTATGCATGATGATGATCAAACCAGAGGTGAGAACTAACTGCTGTTCTTTGGGCTGAATCAAGTATGTCCATCCATAGGTTTGTGATGGTGGTTTTTGTTAGTTTGCTTGGTTTATATCATGCTAATTTTCAGGGTAATCCTGTAGAGTACATTAGCCTGCATTTTTTTTAAAAATATGATTCCTTGCTAATATTTAAAACTTGAGAAGTTTTTTTTTTTTTTGTGTGTGTGTGTGTTTTGTTTTGTTTTAACTGGATTTCCTGCCTCTCTTGCAAAATGAAAGCTCTGGCACAACTGTTTAATGTTCTTTATGGTAAAAATAAGTAGACCTGAGAGATGAGGCATTAGCTTTCTCCAGTTTTATCATACTTCCTGCCATTCCCATATGAGTCTGGATATTGAAGCCTAGGCTTAGTTTCTACCGACCATGATACTGGACTGTCTGGGTTTTATTACACCTGACACACTTTACTCATCACAATTTTTCTGATTCTATTAAATAAGGATTTGATTTGTAATTGTATATAAAAGAATGAGTTCTGTAGATGGAATGACATATAAATTATTTATCTTTTTGCTGTCTTAACAAATAGCCTTGAAACTCAGTATCTTAAAACAATAAACATCTGTTGTGTCTCACAGTTTCTGTGGGTCGGGGGTTTGGGAGCAGGTATATTGGTGGTTCTGGTTTGAGCTCTCTCTTAGGGTTGCTATAATGCATTGGCTTGGACTATAGTCATCTGAATCTTAACTGAGATGGGGGTTCTACTTTCAAGATGACTGACTCATATGGCTACTGGCCAAAGGTCCCAGTTCCTTGCTGTGTGGACATGACATGTGAGCTGGCTTTGCCCTGAGTCAGCCATCCAAGAAATAGAGACAAGGAGAAAGGCTCATGCCTTTTACGACCTTACCTCCAAAGTCACACACCATCCCATTTGTCTTATTTTATTCATGAGAAACGAGTCACTAAGTCTAGGCCACACTCAAGGGGACAGAAGTTTAGCACTAATTCTTGCATGAAGTATCAAAGTGTGAAAGTTTGGATTTAGAAATCTTGATCTTGGGGTCTTAGACTTGGCTAAATCATCAATTCATTGCTTTATTAACCTTCTACTTTACCTAATCTTAATATTTCAAAGTTCCTTTCAGTTTCTTTTGTATATTTTACTCTAAATAATACTGGCAACTCTAAATAGTTAGAATTTATCATCTTTGAGGTTTGAAAAAAATGGTAAGAACTGTCTAAATAGAATTTTCATTCAATTTTAGGAAAACTACTTCTAAATTTTAGTGAAACACAGACTTTCAGTTAGTTATAATTGCTCGGGTAGTATGTCTGAGGAGGTGGTGTACACTGGTATGTAACTGATAATGTCATAGCCCAATTATTTCCTTGCTTTCTAGATGTGTAATTTCAGTATTGCTGTAGGTAAGTAGCTCCTCAACATTTGTAGCTATAATCATTTGTAATCCCTTGGATAGGAAGTTGTAAAGTTCTCCTGTTTTACTCTTATATTGCCCTTTTTATATGACTATAATACTTAGCCTCAGCAGGAAACAGGTCATTGTCCTTTATTCCAACCCCAAAGAAAAAGAGGAGAGAGGTTCTCAAAGAAGGGGGGATCTGAGCCACAGAGCAAGTTCAGAGCCAAGGTAGAGAACTTTGTAAAACAAGGTTGTTCTGCAGCATCTCTTCAAACTCAAAATATATTTCGATATGTCCACTGAATGAATTGTTGAAAACAGAGACATTAATAGGTTTTATTATATTTATTTTTTATCTCTCGGGTTTGATCAAATTATGGTGACAGGGAGGGGTATACATACATGACCATTCACTTGTTAAAACAATTTCAGTGTATGCAAAGTTGGGCTCCCTATGTGGTGCTGATGTCCTATCAGCTTCACAGTGCTGCTACAATATAGGCATTAGGACCTCCCCCAAACTCTCACTCTTGGATTTTATCAGGGAAGAAAACTAACTGATTTTATTTTATTTTGCTGTAAGGGACTACTGCTCTATTTCTGAGACTTTGTTTCCAGCACTGAGTTCTGTAAGTTTAGTATTCATTTTCTACTAACAGCAGGGTGGGTAGCAACCACGTTAGCAGAAATAAACCTTTAGAAAGCTTTCCATTATTGTATGAGGAAATGGTTTTTATAGTATACATATATACATACATATATATCTACTAAAAAGTCAAAGACTTTTTGAAATGTTGTAAAATATTTTTAACATTTTTCCCTCTAATTTATTGTGATACTTAGCTGTATTATTTGCTAGTTTAGGTTGATTTCATAAGGTATGTTTGAATTCAAGTTTTGAAAACATAATGTGGGTGGTGATTTGGGGACTGTTGGAGAATTTAAACTCTGCTATTTTTACTCAGATGATTTAAAATATGTACAAGTATACATAAAACAAAATTTTCTTGTTAATTTGCCAAAGCTGAGTAATATAAAATAATCTTATTTTACTTATTGCCTTATAAGAATATTATAAATAAATGTATGCTTTAAAATAACCTACTTGTCAGATACAATCGTTGTGTGCATGCGTGTGTGTCTAATTTCTGAAAAGTATAACACTCTTCAAACAATATAGGAATTGTCCAAAGTCTAGAAAGACACCTGGGACGTTATTAAAAATAAGATTTTTTTTACAAGTTTAAATTCCTCCTCTGGAGAAAAACTTTTAAAAAATAACACTAATTCTAAGAATAACTAGAAAAAGAATGGTGAAAATGATAGCAGAAAGACAGCCATTTAGGAATAAAACTACAGCAAAACAAAGCTACTTAATGTCTGATGCCACACTATGTCAGATATCTGCAAATGCCCAAAGCGGTAAATTTCCAGAGTGCTTTAAAGATCAAATTAAGTGACGCCAGACTTTACCTTTGATATTTGTAAAAAATTACATTTTCACAAGTGTATTCCCATGCATTTCCATGTGATTCTCATAACTTTATTAAAGCAAATATATTTACTAACTGTATTTCTCAACTATTGAAACTGAAATATTCTTTGTGATTGACGATGGGCTGAAACAATCTTTTTTTCTCTCTTTCTGTCTCACAGAAAGGTATGTTCCATTTTGTTCTGTTTGAGAACATTGTCCATGTTTATATTTGTACTTCAGAGATAAGTATATTGTCTGTACTTAGAAGATTCTAAATACATGTTGAACTGAACTGAATTTTAATTTTTTCTTATATCCCAGACTCATCCTGTTTTAAATAATAATTTGTAATATCTAAAATGGATTCACTTTTATTCAGATATTTGAAATCTAATTGAAATAAAAGGTGATTAAAGCACATTTTTAGTAGAGAATAAATTTTCCTATCTTTCTCAGTTAACAACTATTTACTTTTAAACTTTGTATATTAATCAATAGTCATTAGTTAAAACAAAACCAAAAATAAAATTAACATTCAATTTGGGAAATGATATAGTATATATAGACACACACACACGCGCGCGCGCTATCCAGAATACCTCATATTTAAAGTTGGAACTATGAAATCAGTTTTCTGATTTTCTATAACCAGACATACTACTGAGATTCTCTGTGTTAGATCTAATCCCAATACTGCTGACCTACGATGAAGGTCAGTTTATAGCCAGCCATTCATTAAGTAAAGGCACAACCATCCTCACCAAAAACCACTTATTTATGGTATTCTTATATCTTTTCTAAAGCTCAAACTACTTTGTATTAAAATTCATATTTCAAAAATCAACTTCTAATATTAATACAGTAGAAGTTGACTATTTGTTCTATGAAAATCCATACTTCCCTGTTAGCTTCCTAATTGTATTTTTCATCTAAATCTTTTTTTTTTCCCCAAAGACTGAACCAAAAAGAAAGGAAATAAGACTCAAAACAGTAAGACTAATCATCCTTAAAAACAAGAAAGAACTATTTGTGGGAGAATAATTTTATTCTTTGGTCAATGGACCCTGTGGCCTTGTTTTTTGAATTATCTGTATAAATCAAGCTATCCTTTTTAAGCAGAGATAAGTCACATTTGACCTTATTGTGACAAAGACACAAGGCCCTTATATTGCAGTAGAACAAAGAAAAAAATCATAAAATAATACAAGTCACAGCCAAGAATCAATAATGGTAAAGTTTGTATTGTAAACAGCACGAAGTCCCTGATCTGGATAATCTTACAAGTCTGTTTGCTAAGGTTAAAAAAGAAAAAAGAAAAACTCACATAGAGATGTATAATTTGAATGTGCTTCTGGTGTTAATGGAGCAGTAACTTTTCTAAGCTTTAACAGGTCATAATTAATCAACTCCAATCAATACACAGCATCCTAGCTATAGAACCATTACACTTACCCATGATGGTTAGGGCTGTAGCTTTTGTTAATTCTTCTTTCATTGACTCTATTACTTCTAAATTACCACCATCCAGGTTGCATCTATTTATGGTTCTATTTCCCGAACTGATCCAATAAAGCTTGTTTTCCACATAGTCTATCGATAGACCTGTAATTAAATTATACAACTTAAACATAACAGTAGCCACTTAAATAGTAATGTTCAACTACTACTATATTTGAGGGGGAAAAATAAGTTGCAAGCTTAGGTTCTTGCCTTTAAAAACAAGATCTGGCTAATAGGGAAAAATACTGTTATAACTATCTGTGGAACAATATACTTTTATAGGCACTTAAGCGTTATCTCTGTTGATTATCACAACAATCTATGACCCTGAGAGGAATGACTGTCTCATTTCATCAGTAAGAAAGATAATACCTAGAATTGTTAAGAAATCTGTGAGTCCACAGACCTGTACCCCTGGGGATAAAAATATATGTTTATAAAAAATAAAAAAAAAATTAAAAGTAAAAAAAAAAAAAAAAAGAAAAAAAAAGAAATCTGTGAGTCCATCGCTAGCAAGTGGACCAAGTTTAACAAAGTTTAACAAAGTTTTGATTTCCAAATTAACTGCCTGCCCTTCTCATTACACTGCTTTGCCTCAGAAAATTTTAATACATAATACTCTTTTGGGAAACTAATATCATTGATGAAATTTTTAATTCCGCCCTACTTTCAGTAACACTCACTTTAGGCAGTTTGGCTATAGATTCACTTGTTGATTTCACTGATTTTCAATTAAATATAAAAGAATTTCAAAAAACTGTAATGTCACTGAAGCATGGAATTGAGCTGGGCTTCTTTAGAATCTGTTGTGGGGCGATAAACCAACCATCTAGTAAGGGAACCAAGCCAAAGGCTTAGGATCATTATCGCCACATCACAGCATATCACTGTGGATTAGCTTTATTGCATTTTATGGATAATTTCATATGTTATAGTGGTATTCGTATTTTTCAAGGGCTCAGGATATGTATATTTTGATTGCTGAGGATTCTTGGAACACATCTACTTAATTACTGGCATGCTCAGTAGGCTCAACTATGGTTCCATGTTGAACTTCTATAACTCACAGATACTTGTGGAAAAGCACATGTGGACATATATTCAGGCATATGGTACAATAAATTGGTTCTGGAGTCTTCCTCAGAGAATGAAGGAAGGAAGGAAAACACACACACACACACACACACACACACACACAGAAAAAATCCCTTCCCTATTTAAAAAAAGAAACAAACAAAAAACTAAGACAAATTAAAAAAAAGAAAATGAAGGAAGGAAGGAGATACTTGAAGAGAATCACATGAGCTCCAGTACATTGATAAAGAGTTAAAAAATATAGTCCAAATAGTTCCAGATAAGATAGTCCCAATCCAGGGAGTTGATTTATCAGATCAGTTTTAATCAAGTAGAAGTAATACTATAAGTCTATGTAATATATCAGCTATTTATTGATTTATTAGTATGTTTTACTAATAGAAGTCTGAAAGGTACAGAATAAACAGAATAAACAGAATAAACCTAATAAATATAAAATTAGACATTTCAGGGATAAAGTTTTCAGATTTTATTTTTATGACTACTGTGGGAGATAGGCTTTAAATACTTAAGAAAATAGTCAAAAACTATCACATTCATATTCTTTGGTGTAGTATTTTCAGGTGGAAGGTCATCCATCATTCAATTTTTTATCAGAGAAAGTTCAGTTACTTTGTAGATATTTCCTGAGTCACCTCCATGCATTTTTTTTTTCTAGTAAAAATGCTGGTTTAAACAACTTATTGTTCAGATGTGGTCTATTTTCCCTTCTACTTAGTTGGCTATCTAAATCACATAATTCTATCTTTAATCAGCAATGAAGAATATCTTACTAGAGACTTCTGTAACAAAATATACACTAAACATTTTGTAGTCAAATTTTCATTGAAAAGTGAATTAATACATTTACAAAGAATTCCTTCTAAGCAATTATCCCTCTAGATATTCCAAATTTTATCTCTCAATCAAGCCAAACCACCAGAGAGCTATCTGCTTTTTAGATTGTTGAATTTTTGTCCCTCACTTAATCTGTTGCTGAATTGAGCTCTGGCATTGTGCCCTTGATTTAAATGAAGGAAGCTATGAAGTAGCCATAGGGAAACCACTGTTACACTTCCCAGGATATAGTGTCTGAAATAATATATCACATAGTGACCTCTTTATACAAGGACCCATGGGAGAAATTTCTTTCAGGGCTCAGTGCCAGAAAAAGCTATAGTGGAAAATATAAAATTGTAACTGATCATATTTCTCTCTTTGCTTTGGCTACAAAGAACCTAAAGAGTCATATTTGTGACCTATCTGCAGAAATTGTAAAGGAGTTGCATTTACACCACTAATTTCACTCCTGGCTTCAATAGACTAATCTATTATTTTTCTTCACCTTGATTTTTAAAATCAATATTCTTGTCTGGCCTTGCTTAAGGGATTAAATTTGTCTAAGTTTTCTCAAACCTCCCCCCTTTTTTAAGGAAAAGGTGCACTGATAGCAAATGTGCCCAACGCCAGAGTGGGCACATAACCCACAGTGTCAGAACTTTCTTATCCACCTAACACCCTGTGATTTCTGGACTCTAACATAGCCTATATAAAGCAGTCATTTTACAGAGCAGGGAAGTTATTGTGCTGTGGTCAGAGTTCCCCAGAGTTTACTACTCAACATTTTTGTTCATGGACTCTGAGTGCCTAAAGAAAAGAAGTAGTATGGTAGTGAGCTTTGATCTTCAATACCAAGCACAATGCTTAGAGAAGAAAATTTATAAACACTGAATGAATGAATGAGTTATTTAATTAATTTCATTATTAAAATTGTAAGTTGTCTTCAAGGAGTTCTGTCTACTAAAGCTGAATTATCTCCACAACAGAATTTTTTAATGCACTACCTAAATCCACATGCTATGACAACAGAGAAGAAGGGCAATGATTCAATAGGTCTACTTGGCATGGCTTAGGTTTTTGCATTAATATTATGATGGAATAGTGTAGGATTAATCATTTTAAGATTCACAGGAAAAAATAATTAAGTTCCTATATTAACCTACATATTCGTGTGATCAGTCACCTAGCTTGCATATCTTCTCTTCTGTTAAATGTATTAGCTTAATCTCTGAATGTTCTTGAGCATGTTTATTCTTGGGTTTACAAAACAAAATTGAAATATTTCTTTCAGATTTTATTTATTTATTTGAGAGAAAGAGAACATGAGTGGGGATGGGAGAGAGGGATAAACAGACTTCCCACTGAGCTCTCCGCTCAATGTGGGGCTCCATCCCCAAAACCCTGAGATCATGACCAGGGCCAAAGGCAGATGCTTAACTGACACAGCCACCCAAGTGCCCTGAATTGAAATATTTTTAAAATCCTATTATGAACTCAAGAAACTGGTGATAATACGTTTTAAATTCATAGATACATGCATGTTTAGAAGTACAGATTTTTAAAGTGTTTAATATAAATGTTTTCACAGCATAAGATTTTTTATTTTATTATTCTCATACACTTAGGCCTTAATAACACTGAAGAATTTATTGGTGTCCATTTACTGCAAAAATTTCTGAATCAAGTCTCTGTTGCACTATTTCAAAAGATGAATCACTAAGCAGTAAACTGAGAGTGTTTTGATGCACTTGAAACTACTCAATGATTTTAGAATGCTAAATCAATAGCCATGAGAAAACATCAAATATAAGCATGTTTATAAAAGTGTCCTAAACCTATGCAAAGAAATATGATTATGTTTGTACTAAAATGTTCTCAAATGGGTGAGGGTGACTGAGATGAAAACACCTTTAAAATGACTGTTGGATCTTTCTGCAGAATATATCACTATTAATATAGACTTTTTTTTATAAGACACATTTATTTTTAATATCATCTAGATTTGGTAATCAAAAGAGGAAAACTAGATTCAATAATATAACAGGTATATCAAAGGAAGAAAAGTCATCATTTAAATTTAAAAACTTTTTTTTTTAGATTTTATTTATTTATTTGACAGAGAGAGATCACAAGTAGTCAGAGAGGCAGGCAGAGAGAGAGAGGAGGAAGCAGGCTCCCTGCTGAGCAGAGAGCTGGATGCAGGACTCGATCCCAGGACCCTGAGATCATGACCTGAGCCGAAGGCAGTGGCTTAACCCACTGAGCCACCCAGGCGCCCCTAAATTTAAAAAAATTTATGAAAAGAAAAGTCTACCTTTTTAACCTATCTTTTCTATTTTTATAAAAATGTAGAGTGAATTCATGTGCTTTCATTCTGACCCTTTTTATTTTAACCAAAGATATCCCTTGCTGTATTATTTTAATATTTTGATTTAAATAGCCCAGTGTATTTTTTAACTGGGACAATATAATTTGCCAAAATTATGTAATTGTTCTTACAATAGAAATACACTGATATAAGAAACTACATATTATTTTTTAGAAAAAATCAAGTCTAAATATATTTCCATATATTACTAAAAGAATTAAGTCCACTGAGTTTTAAATTTTGTTACAATTAAGATTGTGAGGGGGGCGCCTGGGTGGCTCAGTGGGTTGAGCCGCTGCCTTCGGCTCAGGTCATGATCTCAGGGTCCTGGGATTGAGTCCCGCATCGGGCTCTCTGCTCAGCAGGGAGCCTGCTTCCTTCTCTCTCTCTCTGCCTGCCTCTCAGTACTTGTAATTTCTCTCTGTCAAATAAATAAATAAAATCTTAAAAAAAAAAAAAAAAAGATTGTGAGGTTCAGGGACTCCTGGGTGGCCCAGTAAGTTAAGCATCTGCTTTCTTCTCAGGTCCTGATCTGTGTCCTTGGATGGAGGGCTGGTTGTCTGTTTTTCTGGTCAGTGGAGAGTCTGCTACTCCCTCTCTCTATCCCTCTGTGTGCTCTCTTTCTTAAATAAAATCTTTTAAAATTGTTTTAAAAATAAAGAAAAAAAATTATACTGGGAATTTCACCTTGTGTGTCTCATTTCTTTTTTACATAACTCAAAATTAAATCAATATACTATGCAATAGGGTATTAAGGCAAAATGCAAATATACAGAAAAAATGATTTTTTTAAATTAATGTTTTCTAGAGATGGTAATTTCCTAATACTTTTCAGACACCAAATTTCATTTCAAAATTTTCAGCCCTGCCTATGCATTACAATTATCTGGAAAACTATTAAAAATACTGTTTTCTGTGCTTCACTCCCAGAAATTCAAACTTAATTGGTTTGAGTTGGTCCCAGGAATCAGTATTAAAAGGAAAAAAAATTCTCTTCAAGTGATTTTAGAATAAAATCATTAAGAAACTCCTTTTAAAAACTGCATATTTTTATGAACCTTCAAATTTGAATGTGCAGTAAGTTTAATGAGGCCTTTTAAATATTGCCTGGAAGTGTAATATGGGGAGATCTCTTTCGAGATAGAGGAATGCTAAAGATCTAGATGGCGAAGAAGGGGTACCATAGATAATAAAACATAGATGATTAACTTCAAAGCCTCCGGACATGTATAAAAAAATAACATTGAAATCTTCTAAATATTCTCTTTACAGCATTTTCTTCAGACAATAGAATACAACTCCTGCATATAGGATTGTGATAGTTATAGAAACTGACTATTGAAACTATACAGCCGGTGAAAAAATATCATAAAATTGCATCCCTCACTAAAACTGTAGAAGAATAAAATGTTCTGGATACTCCAAAATGGAAATCTTTTCAGAGTTCACCAGAAGAGACATGGTTTCTGGGAGGCAAAACTGTTTCTGAAACATTGAATTTTTAGCTCCAAAGGAGCATGGTTGTTCCATGAGGAAGTAGAGTGTGGTTCGTTGCCCAATCGCTATCACGCTATCTCAAAAAAATATCTCTTAAGAATGCTTAGATTTTGTGAGTGCAGGAATAAATATGCTGAGGAAACCTGACCGGTCTTTTTGCTTCATCCCTGCCTTCTCTCTGAGGTAAATATAAATACAAGGTACCACCTTTCAATTCAGCTTGTCTCTTCATTTCTGGGTTCACCTTCAAAAGACCAGTCAGCCTCCACCTTGCTATCCCCTCACTTCACCACTATGAAATTGTTAAAATAATATACTAGTGTCTAGCACAAAGAAAGCGCTCAATAAATGCTAGCAATTTTTTAATACTACAAGTTTTTGTATTTCCTTTTCAAGCTGAAATCCTAGTCTAGAATTTGCAACTCTTTGGTAATTCCCACAACTGATAGTTTTGAGATAACTTGATGTGAGGTATATTCAGATTGTGCATTTCATTTGTTATTACAGTATCTCTCAATTATGCAGGTACATCAAAATTAGAACCTTTTGTTCTGTGAAGACCAATAAAAGACATGCTTCAATCTGGGAGAACATATTTTGCAATCCACATATCAGACAATGCAACACAATTATGTCTACTTCTGGAACTGTGATAGTTGTAGAAACTGGCTACTGAAAACATACAACAAATGAACAAAAGACTAGTATCAACAAAGTACACTCAAAACACAGCAGCTAAAATAATCCAATTAAAAAAATGGGCAAAAGAAATGAATAGACATCTCAAAGAAGAAGATACACAAATGACAATTAAGCACATGAAAAAGATGTTTAACATCAAAAGAAAATGTAAATTAAAGTAACAATGGCATCGCTACACACCTGTAAGAATACCTAAATAAAAGTAGTGACAAACTAAATGATGACAAGGATTCGGAGAAAAAAACGATCACTAATACGCTGTTGGTGGGAATGAAAAATGGTACAGCCCCTCTGGAAAACAGCTGGGCATTTTCTTGTAAAACTAAGCATACTATTTCCATAGGACCCAACAACTGCACTCCTGGGAATTTATTCCAGGGAAATAAAAACTTATGTTCACACAAAAACCTGCACATGAATGTTTATAGCAGCTTTATTTGTGGTAGTCAAAAATTAGAATCACCCCATCGCTTGCAAGAGGAGAATGTGTAAATAAACGGGTATTGACATATCATGGCCTCCTGCTTAGCAAGAAAAAGAAGAAAAGTACTGATAGATTCAATTTCAATGACTCTCTGAGGATATAAGCTGAGAGGAAAACAGCCATCCATAAGGTTAACATCCTGTATGATTGCAGTTATATAACATTTTAAAAATAGAAAATATCAGAAATGGAAGACTGATGATGTGGGGAGGAAAGCGGAAAGAGCTGTAGGCAGGAAAGAAGAGGTACGGTCATAAAAGGGCAGTAGGAAGGACCACTGTGGTGTTGGAATTATTCAGTATCTTTTTTTTTTTTAAAGATTTTATTTTTTCAACAAAGAGATCACAAGTAGGCAGAGAGGCAGGTGGTGGGAGGGAAGGGGAAAGTAGGCTCCCCGCTGAGCAGAGAACCTGATGTGGGGCTTGATCCCAAGACCCTGCGATCATGACCAGAGCAGAAGGCAGAGGCTTTATCCCACTGAGCCACCCAGGCACCCAGAATTATTCAGTTTTCTTTTTATTCTTTTTGGTTTGTTTGTTTTGTTTTCCCACCTAACCATAAGAACTTCATTCATTTTGGGGCACCTGGGTGGCTCAGTGGGTTAAAGACTCTGCCTTCAGCTCAGGTCATGATCTCAGGGTCCTTGGGATCAAGCCCCATATCAGGCTCTCTGCTTGGTGGGGAGCCTGCTTTCTCCTCTCCTTCTCTCTTTGCCTCTCTCCCTATCTCTGTCAAATAAATTAATTAATTAATCTTTTAAAAAAAGAACTTCATTCATTTTGACTGTGGTGTTGGATATAGGAACCTACGCATGTGGTAAAATTACATCTAAAATTAAAGATACAGATCAATACAAATAATCTGAATAATATTAATGGATTGCATGAAGGTTAGTATTTGGGTTGTAATATTTTATTGTAGTTTACATAACATTCCAATGGAGGAAAATCAGATAAAGCGTACATTAAAACTCTGTCTTATTTTTTAAAACTTCAAGTGAATCTAAAATTATCTCAATAAAGTTTTTAAATTAAAAAAGTATATTATCCAAGAAAAAGTTGAATTACATGTGTACAGATCTGAATATTCCACTCCAAAATATGCCACTTTGGTTTAAGGATTATTTTGATTTCAAAACAAATGAGAAATAGCAGACAAAAAAATAAAAGTTATTTGCTTTCCTTTTTTGCTAAAAACAGTCCTAGGCATTTAATCACTCAAGACCAGTCTAGACTCTTACCAGCCCAGGATGGCACTGAGAGGGACCTACATAATGAACCTAACTAACCCAACACTTATCTTCCATTAGTTTCTCTCAGATATTTGCCTTCCCATAGTTTGCTTCCCTTGTAAGTTCAAAACCCTTTTCCTTTGTTTTGTTATTATTTTGTTTTGTCATTATTCCACATAGTTTTCTGGGTTTTGTTAAAATGCTATATAAAGCCCAATTTCTAACCACTGCTTTGATTTACTGATCAGTGAACTGCATACATGTGTGTTACTTTTGTTAATAAACTGGTCTTCTGGGGTGCCTGGGTGGCTCAGTGGGTAAGCCTCTGCCTTTGGCTCAGGTCATGATCTGAGAGTCCTGGGATCAAGCCCCCCATCAGGGTCACTACTCAGCAGGGAGCTGGCTTCCCCCTCTCTCTCTGCCTGCCTCTCTGCCTCCTTGTGATCTCTGTCTGTCGAATAAATAAAATCTTAAAACAAACAAACAAACAAACAAACAAAAAACCTGTTTTTCTCTGGGTGGTTTGTCATTTGTAAATCTAATTTCCAGGTTATTAGCCAAAGAAAGGTTAAAAAAAGAAAAATGGCGCCGGGGGGTGGGTGTTTTTTTTTTTTTTTTTTCTCCACTGCAAGTGGCTATACTACTATTATCTTAACCTGATCTAAATTCTTTCTTGAAATCATCCCTCTCCATTCACTCTACTTTAAGAAGTCACTGACAACAAATTGAGTTACAGAACTAAGGTAATTAGTTCTTTATCTCACGGAGTTAAGATTTCAGCCTCTCCCTTACCCTCCCTGGAATTAATCATTTCATCTCAGATAGTTTATCCTATATTTCAAGCTTCTAATGATTGGCAAAAATTATGTGACTTGTGAAAACAACACATGCAAAACTGTAGGCAAGCTCAGACTCGGTGACAGGCTTTTCTTGAGGAGTGTTTGTTCTAAAAAATTACTTTAAAAGGTTTAATACCTATAGTTTTATAGTTCACCAAAACTATATTTTATAGCCTGGTAAGAAGTAGAACAAAATATTTTTAAAAGCCCTGGACTGTGTCATTTGAATATTTTAAAATTATACTTTCTGTCATTATAATCCTAAACATTCCCTTGTGTTAGTTTTCTTTTTCCCCTAGATACACAGGGTTTTCTAGACATACCATGTTTGTGCCTTTTACGCTTATTTTTCCTTTTTACTAAGAATAAGGTAAGCACCTTCTCTTCTGTCCCTGCCTTAAAAACAAAAGTATATATTTTCCTTCCAGATCAAGTTGAAATTTTCAAATATCACCAATTTGGGTACTATTCTCTATTTTTATTGCTCATACAAAATTGGTTGTCTCCTTTATTTTAACACTGTCTACTTATATTACCTTTATGGTGTCTGGGAATAGTACTCATGAATGACACTGCATCAAGTGATTAGTAACTATTTCTGTCTTTTTACTTCACTGGACTATGATCTTCTTGATAATGTATCCCAGATTTTATTTTCAGGTTTTGACACCTACTATACACTTCATAACCTTTTTTAATAATTTTTTTAGACTTGATCACATTGAAAGAATGAGTAAACAAATGATCAGATAAAGATATAATAAATTTAAGTTATTTTTGTGTATATTAATGTGTAATTTTAATATCCATAATTCCTCTGGCCTTATTTGTAAGCTCTTCTTAACATTCCTTTTGGGAAGTGTGACTTTTATATATTGATTAAATTCCATACACAATAAAAGTGACTGTGCTGAGTAATAAGTATATTTAAATAACTGCATATATCAAGCAAGAAAATATATACAAAAATTTGTGTTAACCTTACTTTTAAAAAGTGAGGTCCTTTGAATTCTGATGATGTGATAAAAAGTGCTTATGAATGTTATCCATGAATAGAGTTCAAAATCCACATTATGTAGTAGATGGGTTGGAATGATTAAATAATAATTTTTTTAAAGTTTAGTAGGTTTCAAAAAGGTGTACTTGAAGTTGAGTAAGCAAATGAATTTTGGTTGGATTACATTGAAAATGAGGGGAAATATCTAGAAAATAAAATACATAGTACACAGGATTCTTAAGAGTAAACCATGAAGGATAATGCTGATTGACAAGCCAAGTTGCTTTATATGAGGCTTAAGGGATAAAATTCATAATATGTAAACATTTTAAACACGGAAATGGCTTTAAGTAGAAAATTAAAATCCTCTGTTACGCAAACTGCTCTAAGTACTTAATGTATCCAAGACTGAGCAATAAATCTTAATTGAGAATATTTAGCTCAACAATGGATAACTGGAATGTTGATTTGTATTTAACAGAAACAAAGTTATTCAGCCTAAACTGCCTGAAGGCTCCAATTACTTAGTCTTCAGTGATACAGGGTCCTAAAATGCCAAGTTGGGTATTTTGATAAGATTATGATGCACTTCTATTTCAAGCATGTCACACATATGGATTTAACAACAAACAAGGGAAATCCAGTGAATTACAACATAAAAACAATTTCACAAATTAGAAAGTCTACTATATCAGTGACATTTCTGTTGAAAAGTAGCATTTCAAGATTTGGAAATAGTTAATAGTGAGGTATGATTGGCATAGAGATGGAATTGCTTCTTGTGTTCCCTGGCTGCCTAGAAAAGCTGACTGTTGCATCCTAATTGGGCCTACATTTCTCAGGAGTACCCAGGTTCTGATTTTTTTTTCCTATACTTTCTACGCTTGAAAGAGTATCAGTTTTATTCCCTGATCTTAGCTTGAGGTCACGCAATTACTACATGAAATCAGCCTCTCTACATAATGGTTATGGTTTAATATGGCTTTGGAAGCAGATAAACTTGGATTTGAATTCCACTCTACTATCCATCACAGGCAACTAACTTCTTTCAGTAAGACTCACTTTCTGTATCTATAAAAGAAGGATAAAAAACCCTTCCAGAAATGATTAGTGTGAGGTGATTAATGCAAAGCTTTTTACAAGTGCTTGACATATGCTAAGTGTGTAAAAAGTAGTCACTATAATTATGGTTTTTTTCTTGCCAAAGTGAGGATGGTTCTATTGTATCACGTATCCTAGGCTAAGGATAAGCAAACACAAAGGTTGGGGGTTCATAATGAGAATTCAGGTTCCATAAAGGAGAACGGATAATGATTGCTTTGAGTTGATACTTCCCAGCCTCACCAAAGAGAATATTGTGTTTCCTCTTTAAATCTGGGAAAAGTAAATTGTAATCTGATAATCAATATACCCAAAAAGAAGAGCAACTGAACAGTAGCTCCTCCTTTCCTACTCATCTAATTTTCTTAGTGGAAATGGTTTAGAGCATACGGAGGGCAAGTGTTTAAGCCGGAGTTTGCCCAGACAGACTCACCATGAAAAAATAATTACAATAATTTCCTGCAGTGCAAAATATCAGTGCAGCTTGATAAGTAAATAACAAAGTAATAAATTTCCCTACGTATATGTATTTCATGGGTATGGCAATCATGTATGCCAAGAAAAATAGGTTTGTACTTATCTTTTACACATAGCCATGTCTACTCCTGGTACTGGAAAAGTCCATGTTAGAAATCATCTCAGGGGAAGAGTTCTAAGAAAATCTTATCAAGTGGGATTATAATGTCATTAATTCTTGGGATTATTTCCAAGATTCTTCTATATCAAATGTTTCCTTGTGAGACTTAACTTTCATGCTGGAAGAGAAATTTGAATGTCTCCATTTGACTTCAGACTTCCTAGTTGGGTTCTTCTTTTAGCTTGGCAGTAGGGTTAGGCCGAACTTTCAGGGCATAGCATTCCCTGATGGGAACCAAAACAACCCCCTCAAGCAATAAGGACTGCCCTGAGCCAGAAAGACCCCTTGTGAGATTGACTCCAAGATGAGGATTTGACTTTCACTGCCTACTTGCACTTTTCCACCACCTTTACCCCCACACTTTTGCCTATATTTATATAGGAAGTATTTTCAACATTCTGGGGATGATCTTTGATTGCTGGCCTCACTGAGATAAATTTATTTCTGATTTCATCATCACTCCTTTCTCTGCCTTTGGGTTTTGTCAGTGTTGAGTGGCTCAGCTTGCTCTCTTTGGGACCCCCAGAGCCAGGGGCTTTTGTATCCCTGTGTATTAGCGACAATGCTGTACTAAATAACAGTTCAATTTTATATATAAAACAAACAAAAAAATAGGCCACTTATTTGCATCGCAGCTCTAGGCTCTCCAGAAGAGAAAAAATAAGTAAACAATAGCAAAATAATAATTTTTTTAAAAAGAAAACAATCATCTGAAGTGCTTCAGATTTTGTGAAAAGTAGTAAACAATATGTTTTTGAATATATTTTAGGAAAACAGCTCAAGCACACAGTTAAAACACTGATTTCAAAATATAGTTACTAGGCTACGTAATTTTAACCTATTTATTTATTTATTTGATTGTTTGTTTATTTTGAAGATTTCATTTATTTGAGAGAGAAGCAGGCTTCAGGAATACCAATGTGGGGCTTCATCCCAGGACCCTGGGATCATGAACTGAGCTAAAGGCAGATGCTTAACAGACTGAGCCACCCAGGCTCCCCCCATCTAAAACCTATTTTAATCAATGACTATAATAGCTTGAAACTCATATCATTTTACCTGGCCTTCATCCATCCTAAATAAAGAATCTGAAGTGACTGAATATAGATAAGACTTTCCTGCTGTATACTTACAATGATATTTTTTATACTTAATTTATAGATAATAGACTCTCTAGCCTATTGGTATATATCAAAAATTATAATAACATGATCAAAATGAATAAGGCATTACTGTACAAAGAATTTAGTTTTATCTTTACATCCAATACTGAGGACTTGTTGATAAATAGATAAGTTAACCACGTCTATTTTTGCCCTATTCTTTGTTTCTATGAGAAATCTCTGAGGTGCTAAGGAGAGCCAAATGGCCACCAGGTTAGACAGGAGTTGGAGGAGAAAGAGCAAGAGGAACATGTTGAAAAGAACATTTGAAAATAAACTATTTCCAATTTTCCCTCTCTAGCTAGCCATGCTTTTATTTATAAGCAATCCTGTTGATAAAATTCTTACACTCCATGCTTTAAGAAAATTATGGCATAAATATAAATATTTTCTACTCATCAGATAATTGAAGGAAATGCAACATGGACAACACTCAGATCACTTAATATGCACTACTTTCACAAAGTTATCTTACTCAGCTATGCTATATAAATAAATCTTGGATTTATGCAATCATGTAAGAACTTGTTGCTATTGGATAGGAAACAGTGTTCACTTCATTCAGCAAATATTTGTTGAAGATCTACTAACATGTCAGCATTGAGCTATGAGTTAAGGACACAATGGTAAATAAAACAGATATAATCTCTAACATTGTAGTTTCCTTTCTAGTTGGTAAGCAGTAGTTACTCAAATATTCAACAAAAAAATGGAAGTCTAAAATAATGACAAGAACTATAAGATGAAAGGGTGTTAAATGTCTATTTTAAGAGACTTCGGCCTTGCCAAGGGAGGTCAGGGAAAGCTTCTTTGAAGAAATAATATTTGAGTTGAAATCTTGCAGATAGGCATACAACTGAGATGGGAGACATTTCTGGGCAAAGGAATACTTTGTTAAAATGTACTGTTAGTGTAAAGAGTCTAAAGTTGAGAGAAGCAAAGAAGGAAATATGGCTGGAGTGGATAAGTTTGACTCATACTGCAATTCTTTTTAGATAGTAAACTCCATGAGGAAAGGGTCCATATCTCCTGTTTGCCTTATTTCCCAGTAAATTGGCACTCTGTAGGAACACACTTTTTTTTCCTCTTTATTTTAAGAGGCCCACATACATACAGATCAACGCGTGAATCCTTACTGCATGATTCTGACTCTCTTTCTGATTAGTATGTCATTGCTACAAAGTAAGTATTACATAAAAAGTCATCTTTGTGTCATCCACAATGCTTAGCATAACACCTTAACATTACCCATTTAATGCATGGATTTAGATTTAAGAAAGAGGGGTTATTGTAGAGATGTTTTTCTTTCTCTCTCTCTTTCTTTAAATTTACATGTAGTTATTTCTGAAGCATTCTTAAGGATTGTTTCTTTTTCTCCTCCTAGGCTAAAAAGAATACATTATCATACTTTATATAATAATCTATAGAAACATGTTAAATTCAGTATAATAGTCATTTGCCCAGCCTCCAATCAGAAAGCATGAGTAATTAATGCCAGCTAAATTTTGTTCACTTACTGTTTCTGCTTAATAGAGCTTTTACTAGATTTTATTTAAATACTTATGGAAATTTATGTTTGGATCAACATAGACAATTGCTATATTTGTAGGCACATAGATGAGTGGATAAAATATAAGAAAGTTTGTGTTTAAAAATTGTGATGTTCATTTAACGTGTCAACCTGGCTTGACTATCATCCCCAGTTGTTCAATTAAACACTAATTGAGATTTTGCTGTGAAAGTATTTTGTAGATGTGAATACTATTTGCAGTCAGTTGATTTTAAGTTAAGGACATTATCCTAAAAAAATCTAGGTGGGTTTGATAAAGTTCGTTGAAACGCTGTAAGAGAACTAAGGTTTCTAAGAGTAGGAAGAAATTGTAGCCAAAGTCTACAGTTTAAACTGCTGCCTTAGACTTTCCATCCTGCCAGAGGATTTCAGATTTGCAATCTCATTCCACAAATTCTTGTAATAAATCTCTTTGTATATCTATATCTATATAACTAGACTCTCTCTCTCTTTCTTCCTATCTATCTATTCATCTATCTATCCACATATTCGAGTGGTTCTGTTTCTCATGAAACCCTGAAAGACACACAACTTTCTCCCATCTCCTATTGTAGATAATTTTTCAGAGTCAGCTAGAGAAAAATAACATTAGTGTACACAATTCTTCACAAAGGATGCTTTTACTGTATTTTAAATGAGTAAAAAAGAAAAGCCAAAAATAACCTATGAAACAAAGGCTTAATTTTATAGATAAGAAAACCCAAAACACACCATATTGTCTGCATTAATGTGTCTTTACTATCCACGGTCTTTAATGTCATAACTTACTATTCTAAGAAACTTTTGTCTGGTAAATTTGTTTCAACATAATATTACTGCAAATTTCAGGAATTCCAGATAGCCCATCAACTCTTCAGCCAAAAAGCAACAAATGATACTTTATACTTCAAGATTCTTTGATCCACATTCCCTCAAAATCTTTCTGTATCTACCAATGCAGAATTATATAATGATCCTTACTTAATGCTCTTTACCATGCCTCCAACTGAAACATCTATACCACACCAGACTTCTAAATCTCAATTACTATTTTAATGTTGTTTTTCCCTCTCTGAGACACTGCTAAAACATTGATGACTTAAAGTTCTTCCTCAGTGTGGGAAGTAAGAAGCTCAGCTTTGTCTAAACAACAAGCTGTTTGGGGGATATTTTAACATAGAGAAGAGAAGAAAGTAATGACCACTCATATTCATTACCCAGAATTGAGCAATATTAACTTTTATTATATTTACTTTGAATCTTTTTATGAAATATGACCTAAATTTTACTAATACAGTAAACCCTCTTGATAAAGATGAAATTTCACAGTAAAGTCATCATTGTTCCTTCCCAAAGAGAATTGCTATTATAAAATTGGTGTGCACATTTCTAGCTTACCTCTTTCCATTTATTTTATAAATTTACTCATCCAGGAGCAATATATATTAATGTATGTTTCATTTTGTACTTACATAAGTGGTATTATATTGTAAGTACCATTCTGCCAATTACTTTTCTCGCCCAACATTTTTGAGATCTATTTATGTCTTTTCATATATATTTACATACATACCTGTATTTCAGCACATAAACATGCTGCATTTATTTACTCATTCCTCTTTTGATGAAGATTTAGTTTCTTTCTAAATTTTGTATTATTGTAAACAATGACATATTGAATATCTTTGTACTTGTGTGAAGGATATATTCTTGAATATACATAGAGACATATTCTTTAGACAACATATTCTTTAGAGTATGTAAGTGCAGAGTGGCTGGAACATAAGACATTGTATATGTGCCTTTAATTCTAAAAATAGCTCCAAAGGTAGACATTATTATCTCTATTTTAAAGATAATAAAACTGAGCCTTTGAAAAGGAAAGAAGAATGTTTAAAGTTACAGAGGTAGTAGTATTAGAGCAGAGATTCAAATCCCTCTATGTTTGGTTCCTAAAACAACTTTTTCCCCAACCATATTGTTCCTCACATACAGCAAGAGGAATGTTTTGTGTGAATGTGATAATTGTTAAGTTGTCCTTAGTTTTTAGGTTCCTGAAGTTCTTTCTCCCTCTTGCACCTTACACCTTGGAGTGGGCATTTAAAGATGGCAAATGATAATGATATGTTAATGACCTACCAACATAGAAATCTTATTCATTGTAGGGAAGTAAAGGAGAAAAGAGGCAGGAGATACTTTCACCTGCTCACTCGTTTCCTCTGTCCATCAAAAATAAAGATATCTGTGGGCAGAAATGTGGTAGAATACGTTGTAGTTAGGATTTCCCACAGAACACCAGGATATCCAGAAACATAAGAAGGGGAAATGATTTGTTACATTTATATATGGACAAGACAGTCTCTCATTCAGCTTTGCAGAGACCAATTTTAGCACCTGGGTAACATGACTAGTTAGTTAGAGTAGAAAGTTACAGAAGGAACGTGTAAGACCTATTTGTAAAGAACTACAAGAAGACGAGGGCACAGTTGTCTTTTTGCTCCAGGGATTATGTTTGAAAGATTTGAGAGAAGAATTGAACTGCTTCGAACCTGTTTACCTCTTAGAACTAGCAGCAAACCAATAATGAGTTGAGTCCTCACATTTACATAAAAATTTGTTCATGTCAGAGGTTCACTTGGTACCTTATTCCTCTGCAAGATTTCTTAGTATTCTACTGTATGCTTATTCTTCACTGAACTCATTCAGACTACCAGTACTGCAGACAATCAAATCATTCAAATTCCAGTCTATTGGACCCAATATACCTTGTATTATTACTCCTGACAGGTTTTATTATTAAAGGCCAGATGTTCCTTTAATAAATTTTCCTCATTCAATCCTCATGGGAACTTTATAAAATAGACTTTTTTGTCTCAATTTTATAGATGAGGAAAGCAAGTACTACCAAGGTAACACTAATTTGCTGAAGGTCACTGAATTAAATTTACTTAATGAAATCTAAAATGATTTAGCTTCTTGTGTCCCTTAAGGAAAAGGGCAGTGTCAAGCCTAGTACAAAACCTGATACTCAATAAATATCTGTACTGAATGAAAGAATGACTTGCAAGCCATACTCATTAACGCTGATTTAAGGCATTGTTTGCAGTGAGATTCTGGATTATTTTGTCTCGCACAAGTTAAAATTTAAAAGTATCCATCTGAATTGATTTTAAAGTGATTTCCAAACTAACAATAACTGATGTGATGTAGACATCTAATATTTGTTGTTGATACTGAATCCTCATTCATATACAGTTAAAAATATCACTTGGTACATAACACCTTGAAGGCCCAACTACAAAGTATAAACAGGTAACACTATTTTTCTTATAAACTCTCTCTTTTTTTAATAAAAAAGCTGCTAGATTTTTTAAAAATTTATTTTGAGTAGGGGAATGGAATCTAGTATTAATGAAGATAAGGTTTTCCCATTATAGAAACAAGCATATAAATTAATATTTTGATGTAACCTGTGGCTCCCACATTATAGTTTTAGGACTTTATTTGCTCATACTATTTTCATCATACTCACTTTTCCATATTAAATATTCTGAACAATTCTAGATAAGCACTAACTGAATTGCTTGAGTACAAATTAAATCTTTTGTATGGGTCCTAATCTTGTAAAGCCCCTTGTTTCTTTTGTCCTATCATTTTCCACATAGAAGTATTAGCATTTCAATTTGCCTTTAATTTCTAACCCTACCTTGAATTCCAATTGTGTATCAAATCCTAGAACAGCCAGTCCAAAGAAAAGAGTTGTTAATATTATCATTTTCTATTAGAGGTTTAGTCTACAGACTACATGAAAAGAATTATTTATTATAAATTTTACTGATAGTAAACCTTTACTGAATGATCACTAGTAAAAATGAACTACTTCAAATAAGGATACTACCACATCTCTAAAATAAGAATAATTGATAAAAAGCTTGATGGTGAATTCATTTTTCTCCAGAATTAAAAATATATTGTGTTTAATTCAAAGCAAAATTATGATTTTCTTTTGTATATTCCATTATTTGCATGTAATATGATATCAAAATCTAGGTTCATTAGTTCATTATTGGATTTTTTTTTTTTTTTAAGATCCTTGAGGAGCACCTGGGTCGCTCAGTGGGTTAAAGCCTCTGCCTTCAGCTCAGGTCATGATCCCGAGGTAATGGGGTCAAGCTCTGCATCTGGCTCTCTGCTCAGTGGGGAGCCTACTTCCTCCTCTCTCCTGCCTGCCTTTCTACCTACTCTGTCTGTCAAATAAATAAATAAATAAATCTTAAAAAAAAAAAAGATACTTGAGATGACAAATAGGCAATGTGATAGTTCCTGCCTCTTAAAGCAATATAAGAAAAAATGAGGAAAGAGTGATTAGAATTTGAAAAAAATATATAGATAATAATGTGAAGGATATTTGTGCAAACATATATAACGTATTAACTTATAAAAGAATCTTTGTAGTTAAAATTTTTAAAAAATGTTTTGTGTATATACATCAGAGTTTTCTTCCAGCACCATTGAGTCTTAGCTAATAATTTATTATGGTTAACAAAGGTAGAACAAACCAAATAAACCTACTGCATAGTGAATAAAAACTGTTGAAAAGTAAATACTAAATACTTAAATCATTATAACTATTAATCATGACACAACAATGATAAGGGGAAGTTTTAGTATATTATATTGCCACTGTAACAATGTATCGAGGTATTCACCATTGAAAGTAAGATATTTATTAATTGTATCAAGTTTTAAGTGACTTCAATACAAAAGATACTATAAAAGCTCTCATGTTAAAAGAATTTATCTTCTTATTCACAAAAACAATGTTTCCTCCTTATCCAACATAGATCCAATGGAATCAATGAGATTGAGGAATTCCTGATTAAATTTATATTACTAATCTATAATATTTTCTTTTAGGTTCTAGATCAAAGATACATTTATAGGTGTGTCATATTAAAAACTGCATGATTATTAAAAGGAAAAGAAAAAACCTACCAACTGGTTCCTTCTGATTCTGAAAGAGAATCTTGCTGTTACTGCCATCCATGTTTGCCATGTTAATTGTGTTTCCATCTGTCCAGTAGAGTTTCCTTAATTTAAGAGATATGAATTAAAAATATTAGAGATAGGCCTACTTGTTAACTAGAAACATACACTGAGGAATAAAGTTAATGTCAAAGTAAATTCTTGGTATAAGATTAATTCTTTTTAAGAAGAGCCCGAATTGTTGAGGCACTTGCTGATGATAAGGTGCATGTTTGCCTGGGAAGAAAGCACCACTCTTTCTTTTTCCTGTCATTGAAGGAAGCAATCAACTCACTTCCTTTGCCCTCCTACATTCACAACTGAAATTTTTACCTATAAATATAGTAAATTACTTTCATTTAAAGTAATGCATCCAGATTGAATCCCCTGGGTTTAGAGAAACCAGATACTAAAGAAGAAGAAAAGTCATTTCAGCCATTCCCCCTGAAAGCACTGGGGAGAAAGTATTTTAACCTTACACAAGCTCTCTACATGGGTACATGAGGATTAGCCAGAAGATGGGAGAATCTGATTTACTTAGCAGTGACAATAACATCAGCACACAGGTAAATATGTTATTAAAACTAAACACATGTAAATATGTTATTAAAACTGGTGTTTGAAATAAAATTAGTGACTTTTCCCTGCATATCCTTTTTTTCTTTTCTTAAATGTTGAACTGTTGTTACTCCTTAGAAACATAAATTAATAAAATCTTGCAATAATGTATAAAAATCTGGCTTTATGCAGATAACAGAAATCTCTAACCAGGGATCTCTTTTACGATTTCCATATTAACTTTTTTTGACTGGTATAGTTGGTATGTTAATTCCTCTAAATTAAAGTTTTTATATCAAATCAGGACAAAAATGTGTGAAATTTTTGGAAAACTTTACAAAAAAATAATCATACTTTACCCCCTGACTGGGTGAGCTGCAAGACACTGTGGCTTATCGATTCCATGGATAATTGAGGTTTTCAAAGAGCCATCTAGTCGTGCTACATTAATTTGTGTTTCATCAAATTCGGAGCTAACCCAGTATAAATTACGTGAGACCCAATCCACTGCTAGCCCTCTGATACTCTGAATATCTGTAAAACAGGAAAGAGAAAATTAAAAGTGAATGAAGTTGCTCATTCTTTTTGACTTTCCAAGTAAGTTATTTTCTGTCTCTGGGAAAATTTAATTTACACTTTAATTTGTTAGCTAAAATTGTACAAGATTGTAATCTCATTCCCTTATCAGCCCTTCTTAAGGCATGAATAATCATTAATGTCTTACTGCTGAGCCATTTGAAAACCTGAAGCAACAATTAGCATTGAAATTACACCAACACTCAATGATTCACTAGTAAACACTTAGGAGCAGACACAGGCAGCAGTCTTATGGGCCAAGGTGACCAAAATTCAAATTAGAGTAACAGCTTCTCCAGTTGGTAGCACATCTTTCTAGTTAGGAAAAAGTACTTGTGGGCCGTCAACAAATGGGCTATTTTGTGTTTTAATGTGCCAATTTGTTCCTGAAATGAAATAAAGCAATTCAACTTTCCTAAAAAAATCACCAGAGTCGAACATCTTTCAAAATAGATAATTAGCAGAAATTGACTGAGATATGTCCAAAGAAACAAAATCCTTTTAATATTCCTCCAACATGGATTCTACAGAAATTACTGAAATCTAATTAAGTTTCGATTCAATACAGCCAACATGAATATTTAGATTGTTATTCCTTGATTATTTAATTAGCCATCTTTTAAAAAAGATAGAATTCAGGCTTAAATGCAAGTGCATGTTTTAATTAAAGAAACCAATCAAAATCAAGTATTTAAATGATGGATTCTTTTTTTTTTTTTTTTAATTTTTTATTTTTGATAAACATATATTTTTATCCCCAGGGGTACAGGTCTGTGAATCACCAGGTTTAAACACTTCACAGCACTCACCAAATCACATACCCTCCCCAATGTCCATAATCCCACCCCCTTCTCCCAAACCCCCTGCCCCCGGCAACCCTCAGTTTGTTTTGTGAGATTAAGAGTCACTTATGGTTTGTCTCCCTCCCAATCCCATCTTGTTTCATTTATTCTTCTTCTACCCACTTAAGCCTCCATGTTGTATCACCACTTCCTCATATCAGGGAGATCATATGATAGTTGTCTTTCTCTGCTTGAATTATTTCGCTAAGCATGATACGCTCTAGTTCCATCCACGTTGTTGCAAATGGCAAGATTTCATTTCTTTTGATGGCTGCATAGTATTCCATTGTGTATATATACCACATCTTCTTGATCCATTCATCTGTTGATGGACATCTAGGTTCTTTCCATAGTTTGGCTATTGTGGACATTGCTGCTATAAACATTCGGGTGCACGTGCCCCTTTGGATCACTACATTTGTATCTTTAGGGTAAATACCCAATAGTGCAATTGCTGGGTCATAGGGCAGTTCTATTTTCAACATTTTGAGGAACCTCCATGCTGTTTTCCAGAGTGGCTGCACCAGCTTGCATTCCCACCAACAGTGTAGGAGGGTTCCCCTTTCTCCGCATCCTCGCCAGCATCTGTCATTTCCTGACTTGTTGATTTTAGCCATTCTGACTGGTGTGAGGTGATATCTCATTGTGGTTTTGATTTGTATTTCCCTGATGCCGAGTGATATGGAGCACTTTTTCATGTGTCTGTTGGCCATCTGGATGTCTTCTTTGCAGAAATGTCTGTTCATGTCCTCTGCCCATTTCTTGATTGGATTATTTGTTCTTTGGGTGTTGAGTTTGCTAAGTTCTTTATAGATTCTGGACACTAGTCCTTTATCTGATATGTCGTTTGCAAATATCTTCTCCCATTCTGTCAGTTGTCTTTTGATTTTGTTAACTGTTTCCTTTGCTGTGCAAAAGCTTTTGATCTTGATGAAATCCCAGTAGTTCATTTTTTCCCTTGCTTCCCTTGCCTTTTGCGTTGTTCCTAGGAAGATGTTGCTGCGGCAGAGGTCGAAGAGGTTGCTGCCCGTGTTCTCCTCAAGGATTTTGATGGATTCCTTTCGTACATTGAGGTCCTTCATCCATTTTGAGTCTATTTTTGTGTGTGGTGTAAGGGAATGGTCCAATTTCATTTTTCTGCATGTGGCTGTCCAATTTTCCCAGCACCATTTATTGAAAAGGCTGTCTTTTTTCCATTGGACATTCTTTCCTGCTTTGTCGAAGATTAGTTGACCATAGATTTGAGGGTCTATTTCTGGGCTCTCTATTCTGTTCCATTGATCTATGTGTCTGTTTTTGTGCCAGTACCATGCTGTCTTGATGATGACAGCTTTGTAATAGAGCCTGAAGTCCGGAATTGTGATGCCACCAACGTTGGCTTTCTTTTTCAATATCCCTTTGGCTATTCGAGGTCTTTTCTGGTTCCATATAAATTTTAGAATTATTTGTTCCATTTCTTTGAAAAAGATGGATGGTACTTTGATAGGAATTGCATTAAATGTGTAGATTGCTTTAGGTAGCATAGATATTTTCACAATATTTATTCTTCCAATCCAGGAGCATGGAACATTTTTCCATTTCTTTGTGTCTTCCTCAATTTCTTTCATGAGTACTTTATAGTTTTCTGAGTATAGATTCTGTGTCTCTTTGGTTAGGTTTATTCCTAGGTATCTTATGGTTTTGGATGCAATTGTAAATGGGATTGACTCCTTAATATCTCTTTCTTCTGCCTTGTTGTTGGTGTAGAGAAATGCAACTGATTTCTGTGCATTGATTTTATATCCTGACACTTTACTGAATTCCTGTACAAGTTCTAGCAGTTTTGGAGTGGAGTCTTTTGGGTTTTCCACATATAGTATCATATCATCTGCGAAGAGTGATAATTTGACTTCTTCTTTGCTGATTTGGATGCCTTTAATTTCTTTTTGTTGTCTGATTGCTGAGGCTAGGACCTCTAGTACGATGTTGAATAGCAGTGGTGATAATGGACATCCCTGCCGTGTTCCTGACCTTAACGGAAAAGCTTTCAGTTTTTCTCCATTGAGAATGATATTTGCGGTGGGTTTTTCATAGATGGCTTTGATGATATTGAGGTATGTGCCCTCTATCCCTACACTTTGAAGAGTTTTGATCAGGAAGGGATGCTGTACTTTGTCAAATGCTTTTTCAGCATCTATTGAGAGTATCATATGGTTCTTGTTCTTTCTTTTATTGATGTGTTGTATCACATTGACTGATTTGCGGATGTTGAACCAACCTTGCAGCCCTGGAATAAATCCCACTTGGTCGTGGTGAATAATCTTTTTAATGTACTGTTGAATCCTATTGGCTAGTATTTTGTTGAGTATTTTCGCATCTGTGTTCATCAAGGATATCGGTCTATAGCTCTCTTTTTTGGTGGGATCCTTGTCTGGTTTTGGGATCAAGGTGATGCTGGCCTCATAAAATGAGTTTGGAAGTTTTCCTTCCATTTCTATTTTTTGGAACAGTTTTAGGAGAATAGGAATTAGTTCTTCTTTAAATGTTTGGTAGAATTCCCCCGGGAAGCCGTCTGGCCCTGGGCTTTTGTTTGTTTGGAGATTTTTAATGACTGTTTCAATCTCCTTACTGGTTATGGGTCTGTTCAGGCTTTCTATTTCTTCCTGGCTCAGTTGTGGTAGTTTATATGTTTCTAGGAATGCATCCATTTCTTCCAGATTGTCAAATTTATTGCCGTAGAGTTGCTCATAGTATTTTCTTATAATAGTTTGTATTTCTTTGGTGTTAGTTGTGATCTCTCCTCTTTCATTCATGATTTTATTTATTTGGGTCCTTTCTCTTTTCTTTTTGATAAGTCGGGCCAGGGGTTTATCAATTTTATTAATTCTTTCAAAGAACCAGCTCCTAGTTTTGTTGATTTGTTCTATTGTTTTTTTGGTTTCTATTTCATTGATTTCTGCTCTGATCTTTATGATTTCTCTTCTCCTGCTGGGCTTAGGGTTTCTTTCTTGTTCTTTCTCCAGCTCCTTTAGGTGTAGGGTTAGGTTGTGTACCTGAGACCTTTCTTGTTTCTTGAGAAAGGCTTGTAGCGCTATATATTTTCCTCTCAGGACTGCCTTTGTTGTGTCCCACAGATTTTGAACCGTTGTATTTTCATTATCATTTGTTTCCATGATTTTTTTCAATTCTTCTTTAATTTCCCGGTTGACCCATTCATTCTTTAGAAGGATACTGTTTAGTCTCCATGTATTTGGGTTCTTTTCAAACTTCCTTTTGTGGTTGAGTTCTAGCTTTAGAGCATTGTGGTCTGAAAATATGCAGGGAATGATCCCAATCTTTTGATACCGGTTGAGTCCTGATTTAGGACCGAGGATGTGATCTATTCTGGAGAATGTTCCATGTGCACTAGAGAAGAATGTGTATTCTGTTGCTTTGGGATGAAATGTTCTGAATATATCTGTGATGTCCATCTGGTCCAGTGTGTCGTTTAAGGCCTTTATTTCCTTGCTGATCTTTTGCTTGGATGACCTGTCCATTTCAGTGAGGGGAGTGTTAAAGTCCCCTACTATTATTGTATTATTGTTGATGTGTTTCTTTGATTTTCTTATTAATTGGTTTATATAGTTGGCTGCTCCCACATTGGGGGCATAGATATTTAAAATTGTTAAATCTTCTTGTTGGACAGACCCTTTGAGTATGATATAGTGTCCTTCCTCATCTCTTATTATAGTCTTTGGCTTAAAATCTAATTGATCTGATATAAGGATTGCCACTCCTGCTTTCTTCTGATGTCCATTAGCATGGTATATTCTTTTCCACCCCCTCACTTTAAATCTGGAGGTGTCTTCGGGCTTAAAATGTGTTTCTTGGAGGCAACATATAGATGGGTTTTGTTTTTTTATCCATTCTGATACCCTGTGTCTTTTGACAGGGGCATTTAGCCCATTTACATTCAGGGTAACTATTGAGAGATATGAATTTAGTGCCATTGTATTGCCTGTAAGGTGACTGTTACTGTATATGGTCTCTGTTCCTTTCTGATCTACCCCTTGTAGGCTCTCTCTTTGCTTAGAGGACCCCTTTCAATATTTCCTGTAGAGCTGGTTTGGTATTTGCAAATTCTTTCAGTTGTTGTTTGTCCTGGAAGCTTTTAATCTCTCCTTCTATTTTCAATGATAGCCTAGCTGGATATAGTATTCTTGGCTGCATGTTTTTCTCGTTTAGTGCTCTGAAAATATCATGCCAGCTCTTTCTGGCCTGCCAGGTCTCTGTGGATAAGTCAGCTGCCAATCTAATATTTTTACCATTGTATGTTACAGACTTCTTTTCCCGGGCTGCTTTCAGGATTTTCTCTTTGTCATTGAGACTTGTAAATTTTACTATTAGGTGATGGGGTGTGGGCCTATTCTTATTGATTTTGAGGGGCGTTCTCTGAACCTCCTGTATTTTGATGCTCGTTCCCTTTGCCATATTGGGGAAATTCTCCCCAATAATTCTCTCCAGTATACCTTCTGCTCCCCTCTCACTTTCTTCTTCTTCTGGAATCCCAATTATTCTAATGTTGTTTCGTCTTATGGTGTCACTTATCTCTCGAATTCTCCCCTCGTGGTCCAGTAGCTGTTTGTCCCTCTTTTGCTCAGCTTCTTTATTCTCTGTCATTTGGTCTTCTATATCACTAATTCTTTCTTCTGCCTCATTTATCCTAGCAGTTAGAGCCTCCATTTTTGATTGCACCTCATTAATAGCTTTTTTGATTTCACCTTGGTTAGATTTTAGTTCTTTTATTTCTCCAGAAAGGGCTTTTATATCTCTCGAGAGGGTTTCTCTAATATCTTCCATGCCTTTTTCGAGCCCGGCTAGAACCTTGAGAATTGTCATTCTGAACTCTAGATCTGAAATATTACCGATGTCTGTATTGATTAGGTCCCTAGCCTTCGGTACTGCCTCTTGTTCTTTTTTTTGTGTTGAATTTTTACGTCTTGTCATTTTGTCCAGATAAGAGTAAATGAAGGGGCAAGTAAAATACTAAAAGGGTGGCAACAACCCCAGGAAAATATGCTTTAACCAAATTAGAAGAGATCCAAAATCGTGAGTGGGGAGAAAGGGGATAAAAAGAGGTTCAAAAAGGAAGAAAGAAAAAAAAAAAAAAA